>NC_138777.1:140232277-140339981 GCF_965119305.1 Pelophylax lessonae
TCAGGTACTAGCTCAATCGGCTCATCCACCTCCATCCCCGCTCTCCACCACCCCTGCCACTTCAGAAGACCCCCTCCCTAATCACACTCTTCCTCTACAACCACCCCAGTTTAATATGTCAGACTTACGGGCCATTGCATCTGACATTAAAGAGACATTAGGAGCAGCCATCCTGGATCTAAAAACAGAACTAAAAGCTGACATCCTATCCCTATCTCACAGAATGCAAGATGTAGAAAAGGTCACAGCAACACATGATTTTACCCTTCACTCTGTAACCCACAAGCTTGATTATCACACTATACAGATGAGAGACCTCCAGCGTCACATGGAGGATCTTGATAACAGGGGGAGACGCCATAACCTGCGCATTCGGGGTCTTCCCGAATCTGTTAATGCTGATCACCTACCCTCAGTAATTACAGGCTTGTTTAACAATCTTTTGGATCGCCCCCAAATGTCACCTATTGATATGGAGCGCATCCATCGCGCCCTGAGACCCAAAGGCAGAGAAGGTGACCCCCCCAGAGATGTTGTGTGTTGTCTAATTGATTTCAAACTGAAAGAAGACATCCTAAGAAAAGCAAGAGGTAGAAATCAAATAGAATGTGAAGGAGCGATCATACATATTTACCAAGATCTCTCCAATATCACGTTACAACACCGCAGAGATCTGAGACCCCTCCTGGATGTTCTGCGCAAAAAAGGGATAATTTACAAATGGAAATTCCCTTTTTGCTTGTCATCGACTTCCCAAGGTCGCACAGCTTTACTGAAGGTACCAGAAGACCTCCCGCTCTTTTGCGCAACGTTAGGCATTCAACAAGTGGCACTCCCTAACTGGTATGCAGAATTCCGGAATACTCCCCTCACTGCTGTGCCATCCGATTTAGATTTTATGGAAGTATTAGAAACCAGAAATAGACGCCAAAGATCACCCTCATCCTCTAGAGATGTTGCTGCTTCACACAGCTTACCATTTGGAATCAGCCCTACTAAACCTCCGCAACAGCGGAAAGCCCGTACTGATCACTAAATACAGGAGATAACTGTCATTACTACCGTTTATGTTTTGTTCGCTGTGCATTTTATTCTTCATCCTTGCACATCCCTGGCGTTCACTTGGTTCAATATACTTCTCACCCCTCACCAAATGCTTGAGTATTATTTGTTCAACGATCATACTGTGCCACCACAAGTCACTGGCCACTGTGATTCCTCCCTACATTCTGGATCGGCCCCTTATTTGCATTACTTTTAATTCACAAAAGACCGCTTCAGAGACTGACTCTTTTTTTTTTTTTTTTTTTTTTTTTTTTTTATGTGTGCCTTCACCCAGCAGCATATTTACCTTTCTACTTATGCCCTAGCATCTATGCAGGAATGCATTCATCCGAATGCTATACATAGCTCATTGGACAGCTTCACCCGATCCAAAGTCCCCTGAACGTTGGTGATATTGAACTTTTTTGTCTCCTTCTCTTTTCTCTCCCATCTACGTAGAAGGAAGTGGGGCATGGGGAAGGGGAGGAGTAAAGTAAGAGATTTGAAGAAATGGATATAACATGAAGAAGAAAGGTTTAAATATATTATAGGACACCAACATTTCCTGAAATTGTTCTGCTGACTTATCCACTTTGCCTGTTGAGCCCACCCTCAAGAATCTTTGAACATCGCTCAATACGCCCTCTCTAGGGTATCCAATATTTAGTACAATACTTAGATGTTCAGGTAAACTTTAAGAGTTTGCCCAAGACAATCTGAAGATGTCTACTCTTTTCACAATTACCCTTTGCTTTAAATTCTTGCTTTGCCATGTTGCTGAGTATGGCCCTCCCCCTCGCGGTTTACTGTGAGGGAGATGGTCAGAATCCGTAGTATGGCAGGGGTTGACACAGGCCTCCAATTCTCATAGATGAATACCATACTTCTCTTATATGACTTGACATGCATACTTTACCTATATAGAATAACAATGCCAGGTGATGTACAACTACTGAACTATGTTTATTGATGTTTATCTCAGGTTAAAATCTTTTGATTCTGGTTTTCTCTGTATTTTTGTTTATAACAATTACATCACGAGATCGAACAAACACACAAGTTAATCCCCTCCAAGTTTCCTCTGAAACAACCTACTGCTTTTTTTTTTTTTTGTCCATACCTTCTCAAGACAGCTTTACCCTAAGATTTCCTCGTCCTCTCATAGACCCCGATATAATAGGTTATACCCCAGAACCTCGACAAGATGACCCATACTATTCTCCTGACAATAACTTTTACCATAACCATTCCTCGTGGCGGTGGCCCGCGCTCATGCGATCATCGCGGACACCCTCAGGCCAGGACAACTCCAACCCCACCTAGAATACTCTCTCCGCAGTTGACTTACTGCTAAAATCTTCTGACTTTTTCATTAGCCTACCCCCCTAGTAGGTCTCAGGACAGACAGGTAGGCAGGCCCTCCTGGTCCCAGACCGCACCCTCTTACATATAGTATCAGGCTCAATCCCCCTTTCCCTCTGCCCCACCTACACTGATACCTCTCTGATACCCTTACCATCCCCAATAACCTACATCCCACTCCCCAATCCCCACCTCAAGCATTTGGACGATGACATCTCCTACGCCTCCACTTCTCGACCCCCCCCCCCCCCCCCCAGAACACTCTCATTATACTCCATAAACGCCAAAGGTCTGAATACACCTGAAAAGCGCTCTAAATTTTTTCTTACCACCCGTTCATCCAAAGCGGATATTATATTTATCCAGGAAACTCACTTCAGAGCAGACAATATCCCCAAACTTTACAACAAATTATATCCGACTGCCTATCATGCACCAAATCCCGAGTCAAAATCGAAAGGTGTATCCATCCTGATTTCTAAACACTGCCCCTTTACACTAACCGACTCTATTATTGACACTCAAGGAAGATTCCTACTTCTTAAAGGTACGCTGTTCGAACTCCCCATTACTTTGGTTAATGTCTACGCCCCCAACACCGACCAAGTAACATTTTTCAAGGACGTCCTAGGACGCCTGACAAATTTTCAATCAGAACTTATGATTGTGGGCGGAGACTTTAACGTTGCACTCAACCCTCTCCTTGATACCTCGACGGGTTCATCCGCTCTTTCATACAAAGCTTTAAAAGCAATAAAAGTGGAACTACATAAACTGACTCTCCACGACACCTGGCGCACCATGAACCCGAACACTAAAGATTTCACATTCTTCTCCACACCTCATAACACTTACACAAGGCTAGATTACTTCTTCATTTCACAAAACTTTGTCCAGTCTCTCATTAAAACTGAAATTGGCCCTATGATTATCTCAGACCATCATCCCATCACCCTTTCCCTGAACCTCCCTGCCAAACGCTCATACTCCAATATCTGGCGCCTTGACAACTCGCTACTCTCTAACCAAGATTACATAAGAGCTATCAAAACCAACCTAACACAGTACTTCAAAGAAAACTCAGTTAATGAACTCCCTCCCGCCACCGTTTGGGCGGCCCATAAATGCGTCATTAGAGGAGAACTAATATCTCTAGCCTCTAAACGGAAAAAAGTCCGACAAGCACACATCTTAAAGCTCACCGAAAAAATTCGTTCCCTTGAAGGTACCCACAAACAGTCCCTAGCCGCCCAAGCTCTTAATGACCTAACACAAGCCCGAACTGAATTACTAGAAATACTAGGTAAAGTAGTTAAACGCAAATTCACTTTACAACAAAAACTTTATTATGAGTTTGGTAATAAATCCGGCAAATTACTTGCCAAAGCCATCCAAGCCAAAAAAGCATCGAGAATTATCCACTCAATCGTGGATTCCGCCGGGAACAGATTCTCATCTAACGAGGACATCGCAAATCAATTCGTTAAATATTACTCAACACTTTATAACCTGCATTCTGATAACCAGAAAATAAATACCTCTAGAACTGACAAAATCAAAGCCTTCCTAAACAAATATTCCCCAGGCCCCCTATCAACTGAAGCAATAGAGAAACTAAATCAACCCCTGTCAAGGGAGGAGGCAATCACAGCACTTAACCAACTTAAACCCGGTAAAAGTCCCGGCCCAGACGGTCTGACCGCAACCTATTACAAACTCTTCTCAGATATTCTGATCCCTCACTTTCTCCAAACCTTTAATTCCAACACATTAGCCACCGAAAAAAGCCCTGAACTACTAGAGGCGCACATCACAGTTATTCCCAAACATGGAAAAGACGCCTCACTAGTTACAAACTACAGACCCATCTCCCTCTTAAATTTGGATATCAAATGGTACGCCAAGATCCTTGCAAATCGCCTTCTCCCCCTCCTTCCTGATCTCATTTCATTGGATCAGATAGGATTCGTACCAGGGAGGGAGGCTAGGGACAATACCCTAAAAGCTCTGAATATCCATCACTGGCTCAATAACTCCAGCACACAGGGTTTCTTCCTATCCTTGGATGCGGAGAAGGCGTTCGACAGAGTGGCATGGGACTATATGTCCGAAGCCTTGAAAGCAATTGGCATTGGCGACCAGATGCTCCAATTTATCTTGACCCTTTATACCAAACCTAGTGCCCGTGTCAGGGTCAATAACCAACTGTCGAGCGCCTTCTCCGTGTCAAACGGTACCCGACAAGGATGTCCACTTTCCCCTCTTATCTTTATTATTACACTTGAACCCTTTCTACGCAGACTACGCACACACCCCGACATCAAGGGAGTTACTATTGACAATAAACAATACAAGGTTGCAGCATACGCAGATGATATCCTTCTCTTTCTTACCGAACCCCTTACCTCAATCCCCAACTTGTTGCACGAACTTACGTCCTTTCAAAATATTTCAAACCTAAAGATTAACTACACTAAATCTAATGCACTGAATATCTCCCTTCCCGCAAACACTCTCA
Organism: Pelophylax lessonae; assembly: GCF_965119305.1. Taxonomy (NCBI): domain Eukaryota; kingdom Metazoa; phylum Chordata; class Amphibia; order Anura; family Ranidae; genus Pelophylax; species Pelophylax lessonae. The sequence goes on from NC_138777.1 coordinate 140,237,202, forward strand.
ACCTTTGTCAATCAAACTTCCCGTTTGTATGGGATCCCCACTCAATTACCTATCTTGGTATCCAGATCCCCTCATCACTAACTGACCTCTATACACTAAACCACGCTCGATTAATTCGCTTAATTAAAACAAGACTTATCTGAGTGGAAAAACTGCCCCTTTTCATGGTTTGGGAAAATCGCCATCATTAGGATGAACATCCTTCCGCGAATACTTTACCTTCTACAAACTATACCCATCAAACTCCCCCCCTCCTTTTTTATAACTTACAAACGGATTTGTTCCGAATTCATCTGGTCCTCCAAACGCCCGAGGCTGAATTGGCAAAGACTCACCTCCCCCAAAATGCAAGGTGGCGTAGGCCTTCCTGACATGCTCAAGTATTATTGGTCTTGTCATCTCACAAGAGTTGTAGATTGGCATGCCCATGCCTCTTCCAAGGACTGGGTCACCTTAGAGAATTCAATGTCAAAAATCCCCACAATGCAACTTCCCTGGATTGATCCAATTCTGACTCATAAACCACACACAAAACACCCACTGATCGCTGCCACCCTTCAAATATTCAGACTCACCTGTAAAAAGTTCAACCTAGCCTCAGCCCCCGGCCCTTTAACGCCTCTTTCAAATAATCCAAATTTCCCCCGCGGGCTCAAGTTACACAACAACCCTACCAACACCTCAGATAGTCCAGAAAGGGTTGAACAATTATTCCACAACGGCTCCTTCTCCTCCTTTGAGAATCTGACAGCTAGGTTTCCCAAACATGGCATACCCCTTTTCAACTACCTTCAAATTAGACAATTTCTACTATCCCCCAAAAGGTCTTCAGGCTGGGCGAAACCCCTCTCTCAGTTTGAAACCTTGTGTGCTCAAAACAAACCCCAACGACATCTGATTTCAACCATATACACTCTCCTGTCCTCGCAATTTGACTTCAACCTAGACAAAACCTGCAAACGATGGGAAGAAGACCTATCCTTACACCTCTCACACACTGACTGGACACGTATCTTCTCTCATATACATAAAGGTTCCCTAAATGTTTCAGCACAAGAGAACGGTATGAAAATATTTACGAAATGGTATATGACACCAGATAGACTACACAAGATCAATGCTAACAATTCAATTCTCTGCTGGAGATGTAGTAGTGATAAAGGCACACTCCTACACATCTGGTGGGATTGTCACCTTATTCAATCCTTTTGGAGAAATGTCCACGACCTTATCGTTAAAATTACTACTTATACTCCAGAATATTCTCCCGCACAATACCTTTTACACCATACCTCCCTCCCACAATCAGCCTACAAAAAATCACTTATACTACACCTCATCAACGCTGCCAAGATGTGCATCCCATGTCATTGGTTATCAATAACCCCGCCCTCTATAAAAGAATGGTTCTCCCGTATTACTAAAGTTGCCGAAATGGAAGAATTAATCCACCAAGCCAAAGAATCCCCTGATAAATTCTACAAGATATGGGCCCCTTGGCTCGAATTCACTAAATCTGATGTATATGTGAACTACACTTCAGCATCAAACTAAACCCAAAGTTTCTTTTTCTTTCTTTTTCATAATGCTTGCTTGGTATCTCTCTATCATTATCTTGACAAGTTGTTGATTACTATTTAACAATGTCTAGTCTATCCCTGATCTGCTTTCTACAATACCTCCCCTTTTTGCCCTTCCTACATCCCCCTCTTCCCTTCCCACCCCCCCCCCCCTCCACCACACCTGATACGTTTACATACTATCATATATGGTGCATATGAGTCTTCTAACCCTCAAACATTCCACCCTCCTAAATAGCTTCCTTTCGCTAATACTATAAGAGGGTCCCCCTATTATTATTTTTTTTTTTTCTATCTTTTTCCCCCTCCATCTATTATCCGCTCTTTCTTATTTAGAAAATACACGGCCCATCTCCGTGGAGCCCTCCCGTGAACCGGACACAGCATGATCCCCTTTGGGGGTGTCTGGATTATGGGACGGATTCCTATGTGATTTACACATTCTGTTTAATTCACAATATGTTTACTGTGTCCCCCCCATAACAGTTACCTATTCATTCACTTTTTTCTGTGATGATATTGTATTTTCCTCTCTCCCCTCAAATCTTAAGAGTTCTTAAGTCTCCCTTTTGCTATTGACCTTGTTACATGTCTAATATTAATTTGCATTGTATTATACGGTCCTTGTAAATCCACTGTTATTTACATGTTCATGTTCACCAAGAAATTTAATAAAATGTTTTTGAAAGAAATATATCAACAGCAAAAAAACTAGGGCAGAGCATATTGCACACATAATTAACGATGATGGGAGGATGGTTACAGAGGACACTGAAAAAGCCACCGTGCTGAATGCTTTTTTCTCATCAGTCTTTACGCAGGAAAAGGAGGGGTACACTGACCATGACGGTATGGTTAGTAGTAATACACAGGACTTGCCACTATGGCTAACAGAGGGTGAAATCAGGGAAAGACTGGATAAACTTAACACAAACAAATCACCAGGTCCGGATGGCGTACATCCGAGAGTACTCAAGGAACTTAGTAAGGTTATATCTAGACCACTGTTCCTGATCTTTGCTGACAGTATTAGGACAGGAGAAGTACCAGGGGATTGGAGGAAGGCTAACGTGATTCCGATATTCAAAAAGGGCCAGAGGCATATCCCGGGAAATTATAGGCCTGTCAGCTTGACAATAATATGTAAACTTTTGGAGGGGATGATAAGGGACTATATCGTAGAGTATGCTAAAGACAACAACATCATCAGCAGTAACCAGCACGGGTTTACAAATGGGTGTTCTTGTCAAACTAATCTCTTAACATTCTACGAGGAGGTGAGCTGTGAGCTAGATAGGGGCAGACCAGTGGATGTGGTGTACTTGGATTTCGCTAAGGCGTTTGATACAGTTCCCCACAAGCGCTTAATTTATAAAATAAGGTCTGCAGGTATCGACAGCAGGGTTTGCTCTTGGATACGGAACTGGCTAAAAGGCCGTGTCCAAAGGGTGGTAATAAACAGTGCATACTCAGACTGGTCTGAGGTAGTAAGCGGGGTGCCCCAGGGCTCAGTCCTGGGACCAACCTTGTTCAATTTATTCATAAACAGCATTGAGGACGGGATCAGTAGTTCGTTATCAGTTTTTGCAGATGACACAAAATTGGCCAGGGCAATAACTGCACAGCATGAAGCAGATATCCTACAGAATGACCTGGACAAAATTACGGAGTGGGCAACGACATGGCAAATGAGGTTTAACGTGGAGAAGTGTAAGGTTTTGCACTTGGGGACTAAAAACATAAAAACACAATACACGTTAGGAGGGGAACCCTTGGGGGGAATCAAAAATGGAGAAAGATCTGGGAGTCTTGGTTGATAATAAATTAGGCAACAGCATGCAATGTCAAGCGGCAGCTTCCAAAGCCAACAGAATATTAGCATGCATAAAGAAAGGGATGTATTCCAGAGATAGGACTATAATCCTCCCACTTTATAAAACTCTGGTCCGACCGCATCTAGAGTATTCTGTCCAGTTCTGGTCGCCAGTCCTCAGGAGGGATGTGTTGGAGCTGGAGAAAGTCCAGAGAAGGGCAACTAAACTGATTAGGGGGTTGGAGGACCTTAACTATGAAGAGCGGCTGCAATCGCTCAATTTATTTTCCCTGGAGAAGAGACGTCTGAGAGGGGACATGATAGCAATTTATAAATATCTTAATGGGGATCTCAGCTTAGAAAAAAAGCTGTTCATTCGAAGGGATTGCATGAGGACTCGAGGACATACAAAGCGATTAGAGGAGAAGCGTTTTAACCTCAGGCAACGAGGAGGGTTCTTTACTGTTAGGGCTACAAGATTGTGGAATTGTCTACCACAAGAGGTGGTTTCTGCGGGTAGTATGGTGACTTTCAAAAGACTCTTAGACTTACATCTCAAGGATCAGGACATTAAGGGCTATGTTAGATGATTACAGTCACACACACCTATATATACACACACACACACATTGTGGTCGGCAAGTGGTTATCAAATTAGAGTACTTCTAGGGTTTTGCGCTATAAGATATCTCCCTTTTTATAACCGATACACAGGTCGGAGCTTGCAGATGGAGTGTAGGCCGAGTTATTCATTACATGCCAGGGACTTTGCTGCTATTTCCGGTCATTAGGGTCACTGACCTGTGTGGAGATACGGGGGTGAGAGCATCAGCTCCTCTAAGCTACATAAGCGCTATCGATCTCTCTAATCATTGTAGTCTTGTAAGAGGCTCCAATATCTTAGGGCCAGTTCACACCACATGCAGTCCAGTGCATTTTTTTTCTGCATGGAAAGTAGGTTATATGATTTCCAATGGCATAGTTCATACCAGTGTGGTCAGTTCCAGAAAAAAAAAAAAAAAGTACAAGAGTAAAAAAGTAAAAAAAATGTAGAACGGGCTGCATTTTTCCTGCACTGGAACGTGGCAAAACTCATCAAAAATGCACCAGACCCCAGTACAGTGGGGAAAAAAAAAAAAAAAAAAAAAAAAAAAAAAGCATCTGGAACACATCAAGAAAAAGCCGAAACATGTCAAAATGCGTTAACGAGCATGCAGAAATGCATCCGGAACAGATCTGGAGTGCGTTTTTGTGGCGTGAACTAGCCCTTACAAGCATCTTGAGCACTTTTTACATTTTGAACATAGAAAACTTTCCTTGGCTCATAGATGACATTTTATGAACACGGACTTTTTTTTTTTTTTATTATGAGAGTTTAATTTTTTTGTCATTTATTCACATTTTCATACTTTTGGTTATAGCAATATTTTTTAATTTCATCAATTTTGCTTCAATTGCGCAGCTTTGATGAATTGTTTATTATAAATTAGATTTTTTTCACATGCACACACGTTGCAGTATATGTATTTGTTGTTGTTTAAGGGGATAACGCACAATACCAACTGGGACCTGGTATTCAGGTTTAATTATTTAGGTGCAGTAGCCCCAATATCATTATAACCAACCATAAGTTTTTTTTTTACATAGATAGGCAGTTACGCTACAGAAAGTATCAATGAACTACCTAGAATGCTCAATAACGTCCTGGTAGTTTACTGAGAACTACATGCCGTCCTGTCAGCCACGATGGCTGTCCGTACTTGTAATAAGTTCATTCACAGATCGCTGTGAATGAAAGAAGCAGCAATCATGTGGGTGGAGACCCCCACGGCGAGTACCCCCGCCCCAAACTCTGTTAGTGGAGAGACGGTGAGTACACCAAGCACAGCATTATAAAAACATCTTGTATCAAGATGTAGTGTCAACAGTACCTACAAAAATATTTTTAAAAATGTATTACTATTATTTGTAGCATTAATAAAGTGGTATTTATAGGATTATTTTTAAATAAATGTTTGGTGGGCAATCTGAAAAGTCACAAATGTGTTGATCGTCTAGTTTGACAAAAGCTGGAGGGCCACAGTTTGACACCTGTAAGACGAAGTATTTGGGGATCCCTGGTGTAAAAGCCTTCACATGGATCCCATAACAAATTTTATATATATATATATATATATATTGAATACCACACTCATCCATAATAGAACACCTGCATAAAAGCTAGTGTCAACACACATTCAGATCTAGAAAGCATGTCTTTTAATACAAAAGTCCTTCTCAAGAAAGAAACTAATACAATCAAAAGGTCACGCTACACCTGCAGCTAACTGTTAAGCCCCGGTATTTAATGATAACGGGGCACACTTTGGTTTGTGGATCTTCGAAAGTTAGCAGGCCGTAGGTCTATGTTGCTTGCCGGTTTCGTAGAAGAGAGCGCCCCCTATCCAGAAATCAGCAAATATGATGCCGGCATAGTTACTATTAAATCTCACAATCAGAATTTCGCATCGATAATTCACGTGTTCATCCTGATGTAAGCAAACATCAAGGAATAGTTCAACAAGACTCACCTGTCGATCCTAAAGGCTGCTCCGTAGCCTCTTCGAATATGAGCCTGAAGTCCAACTCGCCAGAACCAGGATGTGCGGCACTCATCGGTGCCTGTAAACCGCACACCACTTCCAGTCCTCTCCACCCCCTTTCCCGCTTATTATACCGGTTACTCGATCGTCTCTCTAACCTCACACCAACTTTCTCGATGTCGAGCGATAGGGCCTCACACCCCTCCTCCCCACACTGTTCATTGGTTGTACGTCTTAATACGTCACTGTCCCGCCTTGACGCTGACAACATATTTTCCTAACTGTCCCGTGTGAAACTCGTCTCTCCTTTCTCTATTAATGTTGTGTAGTTTACATTAGAGATGGATTGCGGTAGAACCGTAGGCTCTAGCCATCTCGATCTTCTTCTTCCTGATAAATGGGAGGGGCGATGTAGCCATGTTCTTGAAGACTCGTTGAGATTAGAGAAATGTTTATGGCTGCCCATAGTGAACTTGTTTCGTGCAGACAAGGAAGTAGTTTAGGTGATTTGTATGTAGACAGAAATGTAAGTAGAGATATTTAAAGCAAGCTTGTTGCGTGTGTAAAGAAAAAAAAAATTCCAGTTTACAGCATCTTGTCAGTCTTCATTAGTCAACCTTTTTACTTATTGTTGTAATGACAGACGCATCTCTCTTCCTTTTGAACCAGGCCTATTTCTGACACTTGTTGTTTAACCACTTTACCACCGGAGGATTTTGCTGTCTTACGTCCAGGCCACTTTTTGCGATTCGGCGCTGTATGACTTTAACTGACGATTGCACGGTCGTGCGACTCCATACCCAAACGAAATTTACGTCCTTTTTTCGCCACAAACAGAGCTTTCTTTTGGTGGTAATTGATCACCTGTGCGATTTTTACTTTTTGCGCTATAAACAAAAAAATAGCGTTTATTTTGAAAAAATAATATTTTTAACATTTTATATATGAAATTCCCCCCCAATAAAATGTAAAAATCAAAATTTTTTTACATTTTTGGCCAATTTGTTTTCTGCTACCTATGTTTGGTAAAAAAAATCACAATAAGCGTTTTGATTGGTTTGCGCAAAAGTTATTGCGTTTACTAAGGGAAAGATTTCTGTCATTTTTGGTGCTTTTTTTTAACGCGTAATGGCGGCGATCTGCGATTTTTTTTGCGGGACTACGACATTGCGGCGGACAGATCGGACCCTTGACTGACATTTTTGACACTTTTGGGGGTACCAGTGACATTACTGCAGTAATCAGTGCTATATATATGCACTATTACTGTAAAAATTACACTGGCAGGGAAGGGGTTAATTTTATTGGAGAGGGAGGGGTTAATGTATGCCTGGTGCTTACTAACGTGTGGGGGGGGAGGTGACTGAGTGAGTCAGGGACAGATCGCATGTTCAACTATGCTGAACCATGCTATCTGTCCCTGCCTGTCACTTAGGAGATCCGCCCGCTCTGTTTACACAAGCGGGCGGATCTCCAAACTAGATTCCCCGACGATCGGGGAAGAGCGGCGGCAATCGCCGCCGCTCCTCCCCTGGCCCGACTCCCGCTGTGACTGAACACAGCGGGAGCAAGGGGCGGAGTCCAGCGACGTAGGCCTACGTCGATGGACGATAAGGAGCCACATTGCTGCAGTAGCAGCAATGTGAGCGGAGCTAAAGTGGTTAAAGCGGAGCTCCGGGCACCAAATCATTTTTTCAATGAACATACCCCTGGGACAGTCAGGGCTAGTACATTCCACAATGGCTAGCCTCTGATCTGTCCCGGTTCGCACTTACCTGCAAGAAGAAATACTCACTTATAAAATTTCTTCTACAGCGTTGCCATCTTTTTTGTGGGCAGCTGAAGCCAGCGCGATCCTCTTCTGCATCCTCTTCCGTGTCTTCTTCTCCCAGAATGCGCCTGCACCGGCCCCTCTCGTCACTTCCGGTGCGGCACCAGAAGTGACGAGCGGGGCCGGTGCCGTCGCATTGATTCCTGGGAGCGATGACGTTCAGCTCCCAGGAATCATTGCAAACCGGAAGTGACGGAGCGGGCCGCGGCCACAGAGGGAGGACGTGGAAAATAGGTGAGTATTTCTTTCTACAATTACAAGGTAAGTAAAAAAAAAAATAATCCTAACTATCCAATTCCTTTTCAGGTGAAGAAGAGCAAGCGGATGGCCACAAAATAGATTATGTCGATTTTGTGGCCGGAACTCCGCTTTAACTACCTCAATACTAGGCACTTAAACCCCCTTCCTTCCCAGACCAATTTTCAGCTTTTAGCGCTGTTGCATTTTAAATAACAATTGCGCAGTCATGCAATACTGTACCTAAACCAAATTTGTGTCATTTTTTCCCCACAAATAGAGCTTTCTTTTGGTGGTATTTGATCACCGCAAGGTTTTTTTCTTTTTTGGAGCACAAATAAAAAAAGACCGAAAAGTTTGAAAAAAAAAACGTTTTTTTGTTTAGGTTATAACATTTTGCAAATAGATATGTTTTTTCCTGCACTGATGAGCACTGATGACGCCGCACTGACAGGCACTGATGAGGAGACACTGATGGGGTGGCACTGATACAGTGCTTTGCGAAAGTATTCGGCCCCCTTGAACTTTTCAACCTTTTGCCACATTTCAGGCTTCAAACAAAAAGATAAAAAACTGTATTTTTTTGTGAAGAATCAACAACAAGTAGGACACAATCATGAAGTGGAACGAAATTTATTGGATAATTCAAACTTTTTTACCAAATAAAAAACTGAAAAATTGGGCGTGCAAAATTATTCAGCCCCCTTAAGTTAATACTTTGTAGCGCCACCTTTTGCTGCGATTACAGCTGTAAGTCGCTTGGGGTATGTCTCTTATCAGTTTTGCACATCAAGAGACTGAAATTTTTGCCCATTCCTCCTTAAAAAACAGCTCGAGCTCAGTGAGGTTGGATGGACAGCGTTTGTGAACAGCAGTTTTCAGTTCTTTCCACAGATTCTCAATTGGATTCAGGTCTGGACTTTGACTTGGCCATTCTAACACCTGGATATGTTTATTTGTGAACCATTCCATTGTAGATTTTGCTTTATGTTTTGGATCATTGTCTTGTTGGAAGACAAATCTCTATCCCAGTCTCAGGTCTTTTGCAGACTCCATCAGGTTTTCTTCCAGAATGGTTGTCATGCCTCCAGCATAAGGAAATAATTAATGCTATTGGAACTTGTAATACCAATATTGTCCACAAGATGCCACTATGACATTGACTGTTGTACAGTACTTTATGGTACTTCCTGTTATCCATTGCTGAATATTAGTTCCACCCCTCTCTGAGAGAATCTCCATTTTAGATTTACTTCAGGAAGGAGCAGACAGCATCTGAGGTTGCTGTGGGAAGATTCCTGAACCCCCCTTTGAAGCATCGCTGGTATGCCTATGAACTGTTGGTTATATAATCAATGCATATACTGCTTATGTTTGTATACTGATTATATGCCTTTATATGTTTATTTACAGTTTCACCTGACATATTCACAACCCTATTCGCATATCCATTCTGACTTGTAACCTGTTCATGTGACCACTATTCTATCTCTGGAACAAAGCCTTAAGTTACAAAAGGACTGGTTATTGCAGGATTAAAGGTTTAGCTGTATGTTGAGCTGCACACGCCTGAGGCATACGTGTAGTGAGAACAGAACAGTGAAACAGCGGCTATCCAGCAAGTGGGATTTAGGACAGAGACTATACAGAGGCCTGCTACTCTGCCAGCGCAGTCATCTGCATATGCAATACAGCAGTCTCTACACAGTCAAGCATTCCCACAAGCGACATGTCACATAGCCAGACATCTTCACTCAAGACAAGGTCCCGGGTTTCCGGCTCCTTTAGATCTTCCTCCGCAAGCAATGTACTCACCATAGCACGTGCGAAAGCTGAAGCCTTTGCTGAGCAAGAAATGCAGATTAAACAGGAGAAAGTGAAGTTAAAGACCGAGGAAGCCCTTCTAAAAGCAAAGACAGAGGAAGCCCTCCTAAAAGCAAAGACACAAGAGGCACAGTTAGAGGCAGAGGAGGCCCTCCTAGAAGTAGCCCTAGAGAAACTGACTGTAGAGAAGGAAGTAGCGGCAGCCATAGCTGAAGCAGACGCCTTAGAATTAGCTGTATACCCGAGAAGTGAACGCAGCAGACGCAGCAACATTCTCGATCCAGCAGCTGAAACTCCAAATTCTCTACAACAAACTTCAGATTACATCAATCAACATTTTAAAACAAGCATGTCAAAGATGACGTCAAAGAGACAAGCCAAAGACACTGCACGGTACCGCCGCAAGTCATCGACAAGCCTCAAGCCTGCAAACGGGAGAAATCCGTGCAAAGTGACGTCTCCTACGACAGACACCCCATAAGTGAGATAATAGAATCACCCTCTAATCGCCCTCCAGAACCAACGCCCAAACCAGAACGGTACATCAGAGGACAACTCGGTGCCAGCAAAAGGTATGACTACACACAGCCATCTTACCATGACAACACACAACAGGCTAACCAAGCCACAATAGACTTTGCAAGGTTCTTTGCACAACGCAAGTTAGTCACCAAAGGACTTGAAAAGTTTAATGACCGCCCTGAAAACTACAGAGCCCGGCGGTCATCCTTTCAAAACACTATCAGAGACTTAGGGCTATCTTGCAGCGAAGAGATAGATCTCCTGATCAAATGGCTTGGAAACGAGTCTGCCGAACATGCCAGGCGAATCAGGACAATAAATATAAACTACCCAGACACTGGTCTTAGAACAATCTGGGACAGACTTGATGAGTGTTATGGTTCAGCAGAAGCAGTAGAAAATGCATTATTCAAAAGACTTGATAACTTTCCCAGAATACCTAGCAAAGCCTACCACAAACTTAGAGAGTTAAGTGACTTGTTAATGGAACTTCAAGTAGCTAAATCCAAGGGAGACTTACAAGGACTTGCATTCCTTGACACAGCCAGAGGTATCAACCCCATTGTGCAAAAGTTACCCTATAACTTGCAAGAGCAGTGGATTACACATGGATCCCGATATAAAAGACAGCATGATGTTCCATTAAAAGAGGTAGGGGTGACCAGCGCTATGGAGTGCAGACCTTAGACAATAGTGAAGGTGTAAGCTGCCAACAACCAAACCCACGAAGGGTTAAAGTGTGAAATATATATAAAAGGAGGTTGTAACGGCGCTACCTTAAAGTGAATAAGTGCTTATTGTATGTGCCAACTTAAAACAAAGTGCCAATAAAAACTTGTGTCATAAAAAACGTTTAAAATTAAATAAAGTGCACTGGTGATTTGTGGTGTGACCAGGTTAGTTGGTTAATGGACTGGGCCCATAAAGTGCAACTCAGTAAAGTGCAAGTGCTGTGCTGCATATACTAGACGAGTAAGAAATAATAAGTTCCCAATGTGCATTTATTTTTAATAATAGCAATTGACAGAAAATAATTTAAATACATAAGTGAAAAATCGCATAAAACAGTGAGAATAAATTAATCCGTGCCGTGCGTGGAATTTGTAATGCCACTAAAGTGAAGAAAGTGCTAAATTGAATAAAGGAAAGTAATGAATAAAATCGGGGTTGCAATTATGTTGTACATCCACTAGATGTCGCCCCTAGATATACGACCTGTACTTAAGGGAAGAGATGGTCGGTTGCTTCCGGGGTTCTCCAATGGGTCAAACCGGGCTTTTTAATACCTCAGGTTAGAAGAAAGAAACCCCATGATGTAAAGTATATCTGTAGCGTGGAAGAGAGAGCATAAAGACTCACGTTTGAGGCTGTCTAGGATCAGCGGTGATGGCCGGGAAGCTTCCGCGTTCCACGGCCCAGGCTCCGAAAACCGGAAGTGACGAAATGACGTTACGACTCCGCCCTACGCGTTTCGTCATGTGACGTCTGCTGGAGCGGCGTCAACGTAACAAGCTCCCGGCCTTTAAATAGCATGTCCGTCTCCTGGCAACCAATCGGCCTCCCCCGCCGCCATATTGGTGCACGCAAACTGAAGCCGGACGGAGGACACATTGGGCCTCTCTGCAATGCCTCTTCAGATGCCGGAGCGGAGGGACAGCTATTTTGGAACATCATTTCCTGACAGCCTGTGTCTGATACCGTAATAAGGTTAAAACATGACATTTATTAAAAATCATTAAAAAAGAGGAAAAAATTGGAAAAAAGTCCTGAAAAAAAGAAATTAAGAAATAAAAAATATAAAAATATAAAAAGTAAAACCGTACAACAATTCATAAAAAAATATTTCATAAAAAAACATCATATAGCGGAGATTCCGTTAAAAGAGCACCAAGGTCAAGAGGTAAAAAAATTATATTTAAGGTAATAAAATACCATGTGCCCAGAGGTTGAGTACATATTGTAGTAATAATGTACATAATTTATAGATGTAAATCGGGCGTTATTTTGAAGGGTTATAATGTTGCAGAATAAAAGATAAAAAAGGTGGAAGAAAATATGAGAAAAAAGTGAAAGAGTTGTGCAAAAAAAGTGGATCAGATGGTCGAGAAGAAGGAGATGGAGTGTTTTTTAAAATTAAAATTAAATAAAAATTGCCCATAAATGGAGAGTCTCCAAGGACAGTCATTCGTTCCTGTTGTGTTTGAGAGGGCTGTCCGGGCCCCCCAAATGCACAACAATCCGGATCAGGGTGTGAAACAACTTTTTCCCATTGCGATGTTGGATGAGAAGGTCCTATGATTAGCCCCTAATAGAAAAGAAGTTTTGTGGTGTTTAAGAGGTTATCCTAAGAACCCACAAAATGAAAACTTAGAAGTTTTCAAAAGGATGGTGGAGGAGGAAATCAGAAATTTGAAAATTAAAAAGAAGAAAGAGAAGGATATATGGGAGACCATCAAAAAATTAGAGAAAAAGAAGCACATCGTAATCAGACCAGCAGACAAAGGGGGGGGCCTGGTGATACTAAATCAGAAGGACTATGATGAAGAATTGGAACATCTCCTTAGTGCAGAGGATACCTATAAAAAACTCTCGAAAAACCCGAAAGAGAAATACACTAAGGACCTGAAGACGTACATCAAAAAAGGGAAGGACCTCGGCATTCTGAATAACAAGGAAGCCAAATATCTACACATAGAAGCAGCAAGAACCCCAATTATATACTATCTACCCAAGATACATAAAAACGAAGAAAAGCCACCAGGCCGCCCAATAGTGAGTGGTATAGACTCCGTCCACTCCCGCTTGGGAGAATACTTAGACAAATACTTACAGCCTTTGGTCCTAAAGGGTAAATCATATCTTAGAGACAGCAAGCAATTGCTTTCAGACATACAGGACTTAGAAGTGACGGAGGATGATATATTAGTAACCATTGATGTAAACTCACTATATACCAACATAGTGCAGAAGGACGGGTTAGATAGTGTCGAATGGGCACTTTTTAAACACACAGATTTGAAGCAAGCACAAATGCACTTTATTTTAGAAGGCCTCAAGATGGCGATGAACTCGAATTATTTTTGGCACAAAGGACGATATTACGCACAAACCAAGGGAGTAGCCATGGGGGCAAAATATGCCCCGAGCGTGGCTAACATTTTCATGCAAAAATGGGAGGAGGAACAGATTTACAGTGTGGAAAGACCAAATTTGCGTTACTACCAGAGATACATTGATGATATTATCCTCATATGGAGAGGAAACACAGAATCGTTACAATGTTTTTTTGACGAAATCAGTGGTAACGCATATGGAATTACCTTCACAGGAAATTGGGATAAACAAAAAATAGCCTTTTTGGACCTAGAATTATTCAAACAAGAAGGAAAACTGGCAAGCAAAACATATTTTAAGAAAACAGATAAAAATGGGTATATCCCTATCAGAAGCTGCCACCACCCACGGTGGTTAGGGAACATCCCAAAGGGACAGTTACTACGGATAAGAAGAAATTGCAGCAACATACAGGACTTTGAAATCCAGGCGGACATACTGATACAGAGATTTATCGAAAAAGGCTACAAAAGAAAAAACTTGGAGCACCTAAAAGAAACAATTAAGAACACCGATAGAAATGACCTTATAAAAGAAAATGGGAAGAAGAAAAAACAGAACAAACATGAGTTTGCTTTTATTACGGGATATAACAGGCAACATAAAGAGCTAGAAAAAATATTCAAAAAACATTGGCCTATACTCACAGCGGATAGGACTTTGAAGAAAATCCTACCAAATAAACCATCCTTTGTGTATAGAAGAGCCCCCACATTAAAAGATAAGGTGGTACACAATGTGATAAATCCACCAAAAACCATCTCTTTACCTACAAGTATTAATGGTTTTTTTAGATGTGGGAAGTGCCTACCCTGCAGAAACAATAGGAACCAGCCAAGAAGAAAAAACACTTTTAAATCTCGAACTACCGGCATTGAATACAAAATAAAGGACACCATCACGTGTAACAGCACACATGTCACCTATGTTATCGAGTGTCCTTGTCATTTACAATACATCGGTAGAACAACCAGACCCCTATATGTAAGGATCAGAGAACATATTAAAAATATCAAAAAGGGTTTTGATAAACATAATCTTCCCAGACATTTTAAAGAGGTGCATTCCAAAAATCCTTCTGGACTAATTTTTTATGGCATTGATAGAATAAAGGGGGATTGGAGAGGAGGAAATAAAACAAGAATGATTTCTAGAAATGAAACAAAATGGATTTTTCTGATGCGATCTCTTCGCCCTGATGGGTTGAATGTAGACATTGATCTTAACTGTTTCATTACAGACACATAAATGGTTTATGTTTCAATAAAACCTCCCCCCAGGAAAACAAAGAAAACACCTCCCTTTTTATCCTGTTTTTTCGCCTTCAAACTTTTAGTCCCTTTCTTCTCAAAAGTTTTTTAAAAAATGTTTTAGAAAATGTTTTTAGAAAGTTTTTTTAAGAAGGGCCTTTTTGATGTTTTTATTGATCTTTGCGATGGCCTTTTAACACCATTTTTCCTGTGATTTTCTCATTTTTTGATGTTCTTACTCTTTGTTATGTAATTCTTTTGGGGCAGAAAATTTGCCTTGAAACAATCCTTTGAAATAATTTTATTTGTGATTGGTTGGTTTTATGCAATTTTTTTGGTGTACAGTTTGATTTTCTAATAGTTTTAAACTTTCACACCTGGCTACAACCTCCTACATCAAAGGAAACAGTTTGACCAATTTTACCATCTAACGCCATTTATTTTATTCAACATTACCTTGAGACCTTCTCATCCAGCATCACCAAGAATATTGTGCTTTTAATCTAGAACTTTCACATTGTGTAGACACTCCATATCTGTGTAGTTTATACGGTGGTTTGAGCATACGATCTGTTAAGCTCAACACATTTATATATATAAAATAATTTTTCTTTTAGAGTCTCAAGGCTCGGGGTTACCCACCACACTTGTATGAGGTCTGCTTACAACACAACCTCTTAAACACCACAAAACTTCTTTTCTATTAGGGGCTAATCATAGGACCTTCTCATCCAACATCGCAATGGGAAAAAGTTGTTTCACACCCTGATCCGGATTGTTGTGCATTTGGGGGGCCCGGACAGCCCTCTCAAACACAACAGGAACGAATGACTGTCCTTGGAGACTCTCCATTTATGGGCAATTTTTATTTAATTTTAATTTTAAAAAACACTCCATCTCCTTCTTCTCGACCATCTGATCCACTTTTTTTGCACAACTCTTTCACTTTTTTCTCATATTTTCTTCCACCTTTTTTATCTTTTATTCTGCAACATTATAACCCTTCAAAATAACGCCCGATTTACATCTATAAATTATGTACATTATTACTACAATATGTACTCAACCTCTGGGCACATGGTATTTTATTACCTTAAAAATAATTTTTTTACCTCTTGACCTTGGTGCTCTTTTAACGGAATCTCCGCTATATGATGTTTTTTTATGAAATATTTTTTTATGAATTGTTGTACGGTTTTACTTTTTATATTTTTATATTTTTTATTTCTTAATTTCTTTTTTTCAGGACTTTTTTCCAATTTTTTCCTCTTTTTTAATGATTTTTAATAAATGTCATGTTTTAACCTTATTACGGTATCAGACACAGGCTGTCAGGAAATGATGTTCCAAAATAGCTGTCCCTCCGCTCCGGCATCTGAAGAGGCATTGCAGAGAGGCCCAATGTGTCCTCCGTCCGGCTTCAGTTTGCGTGCACCAATATGGCGGCGGGGGAGGCCGATTGGTTGCCAGGAGACGGACATGCTATTTAAAGGCCGGGAGCTTGTTACGTTGACGCCGCTCCAGCAGACGTCACATGACGAAACGCGTAGGGCGGAGTCGTAACGTCATTTCGTCACTTCCGGTTTTCGGAGCCTGGGCCGTGGAACGCGGAAGCTTCCCGGCCATCACCGCTGATCCTAGACAGCCTCAAACGTGAGTCTTTATGCTCTCTCTTCCACGCTACAGATATACTTTACATCATGGGGTTTCTTTCTTCTAACCTGAGGTATTAAAAAGCCCGGTTTGACCCATTGGAGAACCCCGGAAGCAACCGACCATCTCTTCCCTTAAGTACAGGTCGTATATCTAGGGGCGACATCTAGTGGATGTACAACATAATTGCAACCCCGATTTTATTCATTACTTTCCTTTATTCAATTTAGCACTTTCTTCACTTTAGTGGCATTACAAATTCCACGCACGGCACGGATTAATTTATTCTCACTGTTTTATGCGATTTTTCACTTATGTATTTAAATTATTTTCTGTCAATTGCTATTATTAAAAATAAATGCACATTGGGAACTTATTATTTCTTACTCGTCTAGTATATGCAGCACAGCACTTGCACTTTACTGAGTTGCACTTTATGGGCCCAGTCCATTAACCAACTAACCTGGTCACACCACAAATCACCAGTGCACTTTATTTAATTTTAAACGTTTTTTATGACACAAGTTTTTATTGGCACTTTGTTTTAAGTTGGCACATACAATAAGCACTTATTCACTTTAAGGTAGCGCCGTTACAACCTCCTTTTATATATATTTCACATGATGTTCCATTCCCTCCTTTTTCTGTTTTTGTGGACTTTGTGTGCCAGCAAGCTAAAAGAAGAAATGATCCAAGTTTTGATTTTACGCTGTTGTGTGCTGCTCCTGTGGGACTTAACCCTCGCAAACCTCCAGTAGCGGTACACAAAACTAATGTGTCTCCTCCAGGTTCCTTTCACAGGTCTGCCAACTTCTCTAACTCAGAGACAAAGGTCAACGATTCTGGTAAGCAGTGTCCCTTGCATCGGAAGCCACATCCTCTCCTAAAATGCAGAGCCTTCAGAGAGAAAACCCTGCAGGACCGCAAAGCCTTCCTCAAGGAGAACCACATCTGCTACAGGTGCTGCTCTTCAACATCTCATCTCGCCAAGGACTGTAAGGTCAGTTTGAAATGCACAGAATGTGACAGCTCAGACCACAACACAGGGTTGCATCCTGGGCCAGCTCCATGGACTTTACAACACACCCTCAGCACTAGTGAGCACGGTGGGGAGGAGGAGCACACCACCACAACTACACCAGAGGTCACTTCACAATGTACAGAGATCTGCAAAGGAGCCATAGGTGGTAGGTCCTGCTCCACAATCTGCCTAGTCAGAGTCTACCCAGCAGGCCAAAAAGACAAAGCTATTAAGCTTTACGTAATCCTGGTTGACCAAAGTAACAATTCATTAGCCAGCTCGACTTTCTTTGACATGTTCAGAAATAAAGGCCCCAGCATTCCCTAATCCTTGAAAACTTGTGCAGGAATAGTGGAGACGGCTGGTAGGAGAGCATCAGGCTACCAAATCGAGTCCATCGATAGGCGATCTCGCTTGTCTTTGCCAACTCTTATCGAATGCAATCAGATCCCTGATCACAGATCTGAAATTCCTACACCAGATGTAGCTGCTCATCACCCACACTTGAAACGCATAGCACATCTGATACCAGAACTTGATCCTCAGGCTCAGATTATCCTACTCCTTGGGAGAGATATCTTACAAGCCCACAAATCAAGAGCTCAAATTAATGGTCCCAATAACGCTCCTTATGCTCAGAAGTTAGACCTCGGCTGGGTCATCATAGGAGATGTCTGTCTAGGAAGTGTGCACAAACCTAACTCCGTTAGCAGCATGCTCACAAATACCCTAGAGAATGGGCGTCCCTCCCTTTTCCAGCCATGTCACAACCATTTCCTTGTTAAGGAATCAGTCTACACCACCCACTCATCTTGTCCCTTCACAAGCTCCACTAGTGACAACTTTGCCTGTGACAGTGACCAAGACCATTTAGGGTGCACAGTCTTTCAGAGAACTAAAGATGACAATCGTGTGGCAATGTCTATCGAAGGCAAATTCTTCCTAGAAGTAATGGAGCAAGGACTAGTCAAAGACAGCACAAACAGCTGGGTTCGCACTTCTTCCCTTCAGACCACAGAGACAACGCTTACCCAATAACAAAGAACAAGCGTTACAACGTTTTGCTTCCCTTAAACGTAATTTACAAAGAAAGCCAGCCACATTTCTTTCATGGGGAAGATCTTTGAGAACGGTCATGCCGAGGTGGCTCCCACCCCTATAGACTCTGAAGAGTGTTGGTATCTCCCTATATTCGGAGTGTACTATCCTAAAAAGCCAGGTCAAATTAAAGTAGTGTTTGACTCTAGTGCCAAATACAAGGGTATCTCCTTAAACGATGTCCTCTTGACAGGCCCAGACCTCAACAACAAACTCCTGGGAGTGCTCTTACGCTTCCGCAAAGATTCCATTGCCTTCATAGCTGACATCCAGCAGATGCTCCATTGTTTCTTGGTCAGAGAGGAAGACGGAACTTCCTAAGGTTCCTTTGGTTCCAAGACAATGATCCTTCAAAAGATATCTCAGAGTATCGCATGAGGGTACACATCTTTGGCAATAGCCCTTCACCTGCAGTCGCTATCTACGGACTCAGACATTCCGCCCAAGAAGGTGAACTTGAGTTTGGCTCAGATGCAAGACAATTCGTAGAGAAAGACTTTTATGTGGATGACTGTTTTAAAATCCTTACCTTCCAGTGAGTCTGCAATCTGTCTTCTTAAAAGAGCACAGGAAATGCTCGCTTGTTCCAATCTCAGGCTTCACAAGATTGCTTCTAACAGCAAAGAGGTAATGGAAGCTTTCCCCGCTCAAGACCATTCCATGGATCTAAAGGACTTAGATCTGGGTACAGACTCTTTACCTGTACTACACAGTCTAGGTCTACTTTGGGACTTGAAATCCGATTCCTTTACCTTCCAAGTAAATGGAGAAGAAAGACCCTTCACTCGCAGAGATGTCTTGTCTACAATCAATAGCCTTACTTAGAGACTTGATTCGTGAAACATCCGATTGGGATGCCTCACTACCCCTTGATAAACTCTTGGGTAGAGTGGAGGGACTCTTTATCAGTCTTATCTGATCTCCATGTTTCATGCCCATATGCTCCTGTACCTTCTACATGTAAGGTTCTGGCACTCTCAGTGCCTCCTATCACATTATTTCCGGGTGATTTCCATCTACCTAGATAGAAGAAACACATATAGGTGTGTTTCCCTTTAAGACTGATGCTGTCATCACTCAGCGCCGGACTGGATGGCTATTTAGATCACCGGCTCTCACTCACATGTGTTCGTTCAAACACCCTTACCTGGATGCTAACTTGGCTTGAAGCTTTCGTGCTTGCAAGCATACCTCGCTGACGGAACCTCGCTGCGCTGATCCCTGCATCCCTCTTCCGGATCATCCGCTCCTCCTGAACCAACCTTCGGCTGTATTGCTATTAGTGCTAAGTACCCCGCAGGGGAACCCTCTATAAACTTATACTAAGCTTACACTATCTAGCTCTGCATAGTAAAGACTATTTATCACATCTGCATATCTAGATTGCTAGCTCTTAAGACTACTGCTACTTATTCCTGCACTGGGTTGATCTCTCTTGTATGTCCACCTGCTACTCTGTCATCTGCTACCATACATGATTGCTAAACCTACCTGCATCCATCTGCTACTGTCTTACCTTCAAGTGTCTGTCACCTACCACCTCCACTCAACCTGTCTCTTAAATCTTCATCACTGTGTTACTACATACATAAAGTCACTCTAGGAACCAGCTTGTTGAGTGTGTGTATTTACTAGCTGAATTAAGACCTTCCACACATGATGAGTCATTGAGGTTGGGAATGGTATCTCAGCATCTCTCTTACATGACTACTGAAGTGGAATATTTCTGCAGCTGAAAATCCACACCATACATGAAACGCAGGAACGTTACACTACAGAGATACAGAGTCAAAACCTTTGCATATTCTGTGATGCTTCTGTCAAGGCAATTGCTGCCGTGGCCTACTTAAGAACTGTTGACACTACAGCACGTTGCCACGTAGGATTCATCATGGGTAAAGCAAAGCTTGCTCCACACCCTGAGCACACTATACCTAGGCTAGAACTTTGTGCTGCAGTACTAGCTGTTGAACTAGCAGAGCTAATAGCCTCAGAGATGGACATTGACCTCAAGGATGTTCAACTCTACGCAGACAGCAAGGTAGTTCTAGGCTACATCTACAATGAGACCAGACGTTTCTACGTTTATGTCAACAACAGAGTGTTGAGGATTAGGAGATCCACCAGTCCAACACAATGGCACTATGTACCTACTGACTATAACCCTGAAGACCATGCTACAAGAGCTGTTGCTGCATGTAACCTTAAAGACACTACATGGTTTACTGGACCTGCATTCTTGTACGATGCAGAACAAACCTTTCCTAAAAGTGACACTATTGAACTAGTAGATCCAGACTCAGATACTGACATCCGTCCTGAGATCTCAACATTTCATACTGCAACTTCAGGTTGTCAGCCTAAATCTGACAGATTTACCAGATTCTCAAAATGGAAGACACTTGTTCGAGCTATTTCTTGTCTTATCCATATAGCTCGCTCCTTTAAAGGTGACTCAAACAACTGTGACCGCAAGGGATGGCACCATTGTCAAAGGATCAGTTCAGTATTAGAGCTACAGCAGTCTCAGGATCTTATCATCCGCACTGTACAGCATGAAGCCTATGCTAAGGAGATTGACTGTATCTTGAACGGGAAACCTATCCCTAGAGACAGTGCCCTGAGAAAACTTGACCCATTCCTTGATCAAAATGGACTACTCAGGGTAGGTGGTCGTCTAAGGCAAGCCAACCTAGACTCAGACGAGAGAAACCCTCTAATAGTTCCCGGTCACCACCACATCGCTTACATGATTGTATCACATCATCACTCCCATGTAAAGTGGAGGTCAAGATCCAGAGAATTAAGGAGACAAAGTTGTTCCTCAGACCAGTTTCTTAACCGATCTTGCTGTTATCATCTGAGGAATAAATAGTGGTATCTGATGATACCAGGCGGGGAGTGTCATGCCTCCAGCATAAGGAAATAATTAATGCTATTGGAACTTGTAATACCAATATTGTCCACAAGATGCCACTATGACATAGACTCTTGTACAGTACTTTATGGTACTTCCTGTTCTCTATTGCTGAATATTAGTTCCACCCCTCTCTGAGAGAATCTCAATTTTAGATTTACCTCAGGAAAGAGCAGACAGCATCTGAGGTTGCTGTGGGAAGATTCCTGAACCCCCCTTTGAAGCATCGCTGGTATGCCTATGAACTGTTGGTTATATACTCAATGCATATACTGTTTATGTTTGTATACTGATTATATGCCTTTATATGTTTATTTACAGTTTCACCTGACATATTCACAATCCTATTCGCATATCCATTCTGACTTGTAACCTGTTCATGTGACCACTATTCTATCTCTGGAATAAAGCCTTAAGTTACAAAAGGACTGGTTATTGCAGGATTAAAGGTTTAGCTGTATGTTGAGCTGCACACGCCTGGGGCATACGTGTAGTGAGAACAGAACAATGGTCCTTTATTTGGCTCCATCCATCTTCCCATCAGTTTTAACCATCTTCCCTGTCCCTGCTGAAGAAAAGCAGGCCCAAACCATGATGCTGCCACCACCATGTTTGACAGTGGGGATGGTGTGTTCAGGGTGATGAGCTGTGTTGCTTTTGGTTTCATCTGACCAGAGCACCTTCTTCCACATGTTTGGTGTGTCTCCCAGGTGGATTGTGGCAAACTTTAAACTACACTTTTTATGAATATCTTTAAGAAATGGCTTTCTTCTTGCCACTCTTTCATAAAGGCCAGATTTGTGCAGTATACGACTGATTGTTGTCCTATGGGCAGAGTCTCCCACCTCAGCTGTAGATCTCTGCAGTTCATCCAGAGTGATCATGGGCCTCTTGGCTGCATCTCTGATCAGTCTTCTCCTTGTATGAGCTGAAAGTTTAGAGGGACGGCCAGGTCTTCGTAGATTTGCAGTGGTCTGATACTCCTTCCATTTCAATATTATTGCTTGTACAGTGCTCCTTGGGATGTTTAAAGCTTGGGAAATCTTTTTGTATCCAAATCCGGCTTTAAACTTCTCCACAACAGTATCTCGGACCTGCCTGGTGTGTTCCTTGTTCTTCATGATGCTCTCTGCACTTTAAACGGACCTCTGAGACTATCACAGTGCAGGTGCATTTATACGGAGACTTGATTACACACAGGTGGATTCTATTTATCATCATTAGTTATTTAGGTCAGCATTTGATCATTCAGAGATCCTCACTGAACTTCTGGAGAGAGTTTGCTGCACTGAAAGTAAAGGGGCTGAATAATTTTGCACGCCCAATTTTTCTGTTTTTTATTTGTTAACAAAGTTTGAAATATGCAATAAATTTCGTTCCACTTCCATTTCGTTCCATGATTGTGTCCCACTTGTTGTTGATTCTTCACAAAAAATTACAGTTTTATATCTTTATATTTGAAGCCTGAAATGTGGCAAAAGGTCGCAAAGTTCAAGGGGGCCGAATACTGGCACTGTATCCAGCACTGATGGGCACTGATAGGTAGCACTGATATGCAGCACTGATGGGCACTGATATGTGGCACTAATAGGTAGCACTGATATGTAGCATTGGTGGGCACTGATAGGCAGCGCTGATGGGCACTGATAGGCAGCACTGATGGGCACTGATCTGCGGCACTGATAGGCACTGATAGGTGGCACTGATGGGCGGCACTGATGGGCACTGATAGGCAGCACTGGTGGGCAATAATGGGCACTGGTGGGCAGCACTGATAGATGGCATTGGTGGGCAGCACTGATAGGGAGGGCACCACTGGCAGGCTCTCTGAGCCCTGATTGCCATCTCTGGTGGCCATGGTGGGCATCCCTGGTGGTCATGGGTGGGCATCCCTGATGGCTCTAGTGGCACCCCCCCCCCCCAGGGCTGCACTGGTAATCAATGTTCTGATTACCAGCACAGACCCCCCCTGTGATCAGTGAGTAATTAGAAAAACCCACTGATCCCCCTGGCTGCAGCACAGATCCTCTTCTTTTCCTCACTGACAGGATCTGTGTGAGGAGAAGAAGAGATCAAAGCCGTTACAATGGCTGTATTTACATTACATGACGGCTGTGATTGGACACAGGGCCCTCCTGCCAAAACTTGTTGCTCTGTGTCCGAGGGACACAGGCACATCGAGATCGCGCCGCTGCGCGTGCCCGCGGTGGTGCGATCTCGCTCCTCCTGAAGGACGTTCGGGAACGTCCGATCAGAAGGACGAGACTCCCACCCGGCCGTATATGTACAGTGGCTGGGTGGCAGGTGGTTAAAGTTAAAATCAGTATTGTTTGCTGGAAAATTACCTAGAATCCCCAAACATTATACATATATATATATATATATATATATATATATATATTTTTTTTTTTTTTTTTTTTTTTTTGCAGAGACCCTAGAGAAT
Organism: Pelophylax lessonae; assembly: GCF_965119305.1. Lineage (NCBI taxonomy): Eukaryota > Metazoa > Chordata > Amphibia > Anura > Ranidae > Pelophylax > Pelophylax lessonae. The sequence goes on from NC_138777.1 coordinate 140,261,087, forward strand.
AAAATGAAGATCTTTGCAGTACTTTTTCACACCGTATTTTCGCAGCGGTCTTATAAACGCAATTTTATTACAAAAAATACACATTTTTTAAATTAAAACAATTAGAAAACATTAAAGTTAACCCAATTTTTTTGTATAATGTGAAAGATATTGTTACACCGAGTAAATAGGTACCCAACATGTCATGCTTCAAAATTGCGCACGCTCGTGGAATGGTGACAAACATTGCTACTTAAAAATCTCCATAGACGACGCTTTAAACATTTCTACAGGTTACCAGTTTAGAGTTACAGAGGAGGTCTAGGGCTGGAATTATTGCTCTTGCTCTAACAAGCACGGCGATACCTCACATGTGTGGTTTGAACACAGTTTACATATGTGGGCGCGACTTGCGTATATGTACACTTCTGCGCGCGAGCTCGGAGGGACGGGCGCTTTAAATTTTTTTTTTTCCTTTATCTTACCTTTTATTTTTACACTGTCCCTTAAAAAAAAAAAAAACATTTTGATCACTTTTATTCCTATTAGACCCCATTCACACTACTGCGACTTGGACCACGACTTGTCAGCCTGACAAGTCGCGGTCCTCACGCTCCCATAGTGTAGTACAGGAGCCGTTCTAATAGGAGCGACACAAGTCGCTCCGACTTAGAAAAAGGGTACTGTACTACTTCGGGGTGACCTGGAGGCGACTTGCATTGACTTCCATTATGTGAAGTCCGTGCAAGTCGCGCCGAAGTCGCGCTGCACGCGACTTCACAGGTCTCCCCCGAAGTCGTGCACAAGTCGTGCCGCGGTAGTGTAAATGGAGCCTTACAAGTAATGTAAACATCCCTTGTAATATAAATAAACAGGACAGGCCCTCTTTAACCGCTTGCTGACCGCCCCATGTAGATTTACTGCAGCAGGGCGGCTCAACTGTGCATAATCACGTACATCTATGTGATTATGTGCACAGCGGGAGGCAGACTGCGGGAAGAGCAGCGGCGATTGCCGCCAGCCTCCCACAATCTTCACAGAAACAAAGCAGGCAGGACTTATGTCACACAGGCAGAGAGAGATCATGGGTTTCAGCTAAGCTGAAACCCCAATCTCTCTGTGCCTGTCACAGAGCCCCACCCCCACAGTCAGTAAGCACAAACAGGCATACATTTAACCCTTTGAACACCCCTAGTGTTAACCCCATCCCTGCCAGTGTCATTTATACAATAACAGTGCATAATATTTTGCACTGATTACTGTATTAATGTCACTGGTCCCCACAAATGTCAGTTAGGGGTCCGATCTGTCCGCTGCAATGTCGCAGTCTCGCTAAAAATTGCTGATAGCCACCATTACTAATAAAAGCAAAAAAAATAAATAAAAAGTCCAAAAATCTATCCCGTAGTTTGTAAACACTATAACTTTTGCGCAAACCAATTAAAATACACTTTTGGGGTTTTTTTTTACCAAAAATATGTAGCAGAATACAAATTGGCCTAAACTGATAAAAAAAGAATTAGATTTTTTACATTTATTTTATTGGGAATGTTTTATAGCAGAAAGTAAAAAATATTGTTTTTTTTTTCAAAATTGTCGCTTTTTTTTGTTTATAGCGCAACATCTAAAAACTGCAAAGGTGATCAAATACCACAAAAGAAAGCTCTATTTGAGGGATAAAAAGGATATCAATTGTATTTGGGTGCAGCGTTGCACGACCACGCAATTTTTCGTTAAAATAACGCAGTGCCGAATCTCAAAAAATGGCCTGGTCATTAAGCGGGTAAAACCTTCCGGTGCTGAAGTGGTTAATGTGAGATCTGGGGTCAAAAAGACCTTAGATCTCACATCTACCCTTAAAAGCAAAAAAAAAAATAAATTCCAAGGTCATAGAGTCGAGTGGGGGCCATCTTGCCCTCACTCGAATTCCTGCCTGGGACATGGATGGATCAGATGATTTTCCCCGCTACCGACGGCTCTGGTAAGCGGGTAAAATGACTGGCGAGCGCCGGAAAGGGGGGGCACCTCTCCCGCCACCCATAAAAGTGATCCTGCATCGAATCTGCTGCTGGGACCACTTTTATGTGAAAGAGGATCACCAGCTGAGTAAGGAAATAATGGGGTTATGGCAGCTATCTGCTGCCATAACCCCGGTATTTAAATTTAAATTACCGACTTAAAACTGCGGCGGGTGGTCTGGAAGAGATTGAAGTGACAAACTCACTTTTTTACAAATTGCTGACAGGTAGGGCTTACAAAGAGTCTTTGTCAGTTTCTTCTGTCATAAATGCTTCCTGTCTTGATCAAGAACTTGATCAAGAATGGCAGATATGCCAATTTCCAAAATGGCCGCATGGGACTGTCGGGAAATGGCAGATATGCCAATTTCCAAAATGGCCACACGGGACGGTCTGGAAATGGCAGATATGCCAATTTCCAAAATGGCCACATGGGACGTCCTAATTAGTGCTAATTATCAACATCCACTTCCTATATAAACTCAGCACTGGCTGCCATTCATTGCTGTATTATCGTCAGCTAGTACCTGATTGCCTTGTAACGCCTAATTGATTACCCATTACTCATCCGGCTAGCCTTGACCTACTCCGGCTTTCTCCTGCTCTGAACCCGGCCTGCCTTATGGACTTCTCCCTGCCTGCTCCTGATTGTCTTCCGTGTTTGACATTGGCTTGACCCTGACTATTCTATCTGCCTCCGCTTCCTAATTGACTACCTGTGTATGACCCTCGGCCTGGCTTCTGACCTTGATTGCACTAACCTGCCTGCACTTCCAGTGATCCAAGTGACTGTCTTATCTACTGCAGATGCGATTCCTGAAACAGCTACACCTGCAGGCAACCCCTGCACCTTTGGGCACAGCACCCTCTGTCACCATCTCCAGGGGTGCTCTGCACTCAGCCGCAAGGGGAGCCCTCTCATCACCTCAGCCTCCAACCAGGTTCGTGACACTTCCCCTGCCTGTCAGCTGCAATGTACACTTAGCTGCACATATGTATCTTGTTTCGGGTTAACCACGCCTAATCTGTGCCACAATATTGTGCCACCCATGTGCACACACGGAAGTGATTTTATTGCAACCAAGGTGTTTAAGCAGCAGAAGACACAGAACCCAGACGGAAGACAGGGCTAAGATGAAATCACCTGAGATCAGTGACATTGCAGTGCAGGAGGACACATTATGACAGTTAAGTGTCATAATGTGCTAGTATGCACCCTCACAGCTTGTACATGTCACCCTCACTTCTGTTCTCTTCTAATATTAAACCATAAGTGTAGCGCTAAAAGTAATAAATGATCACAACAAATGAAGAATAGTGTCCAAGTGAATGGAAAAACTAATAATCACAATAGTGTGAATTTAAGAAGGGGAGGGTAGTGTCCAAATGATTAAGTCCAAAAGAAAAAATGATAAGAAATCAAATCCTAAATCCACATGCGAGATGATCCAAAGGGGAGGGTTTCTTCCCGTGACACCAAGGGTATGTGAAGGAAGGGGCACACCTCTGTGATGAAATAAATGCAGCAGCTTACCAGATTTCCATGGCTGATCAACTTAATGACTCAGCCTCTCCCAGCTATTTAATCAAGACCACTGAAGATCTGATGTTACGTGGATGCTTATTCAGAAATAGACCACTTCTCAGGATTCATGGAGGGATCAGTGCAGGAAAAACACTCCTCAATATTTCTCATCGATCATAAATTGAAATATGAAAGGAAAAAGAAAGCGAGGCCCATAGCGTGATCCCGTTTAAAAATAACAATCTTATTTAATAAAAAAAGGTACTCACAATGTGACATTTGTATTCAGGCATGTAAAAAATGGTTGTACAAGGGATGGATGTGCGGCGTCCCGCAGACTGTCCCAGGCAACAAAGTAGTAGAGGCCGGCGAAAGGTTCAAGGGGCGTGTGGACGTTGCGTCTGGAGTCGCCAACGTTTCGTCTCAATAGACTTCGTCTGGGCGTTCTCTTCTAATGCCTCGTACACACGCACCGATTGTTGGCCGTGAATGTTCGGCCAACGTCCGATCGACCGATTGTCGGCTTGTTAGTATGATGCATCCGACAACCGACTCGGACTTTTCGGCCAAACAAAATCTGGTGTGCATGCTATAAAATTTTTGTTGGCCGTCAACAGAACGGCCGATTGTTCGTCAGTCAGTACAGATTTTGGCAGACAAAAATCTACTACTCTGAACGCATGATCGGAACCAAATAACGACCCAGAAGAATATTCTCAAGAAAACTAGCCATTTTATCAAGAAAGAACTTTCGTCTCGCGGCAGTCCAAAAAATATTTGAAATGCGGAGCACATGCTCATCTTGGTAAATGTGAGAAGAAGGAAGATGCTGCTCATGATTCTATACTTTACAATTAAAAAGGCATGTGTTCTGTTATGATGATGATAATGATTTGGCTATTCTATATGGTGCATCAAATTTTAAAATTAAATAGTTTAAACTCTTCACCATTCTCTTTGTATTTTGACTGCAAAGATCTAACTATTGATGTGTCCCTTTATTCATTTTGGAATTAATGTATAAAACATATATTGCTGCTTACTCCCAATATTCTAAATTTTAAAAAATAAAGATAGGCAAGTAGTTTTTTTAACATCATATTTATTTTAGAAAAGAAGAAAAAACAACATAAATATATAAATACTCTCCGTATTTTAAATATTAAAATAAAAAAGGACATTTCCGCCTCATATAAATTATAAATAAATAAAAAGGGGTAACACAAATAACAGGGTCAAAATTAGGGGCAATTATAATTGGGTATAACAAAAATCATGGTGCCATGAGGGGATGTTTGGATCATGAGGGCCATATTGCCACTGACTGCCATGTGGCAGTTGTTGTTGTGGTGGAGGTGGTGGCTGGGGTTGCTGTGGTGGAGGTGGAGTGGATGGGTGGGAATTGGAGAGGTGGGTGTGCTCCTCTAGTTGCTCCAATTCTGCTCTATGCAGCACCTACATAATGAGCAGCTCAGCCCTTTGGCGCTGCAGAACTGTTACTTTTCTTAGCTTATTGGCCGTCAGATGGCCAAAGGATTCTTGCTCATCCGGCTTCCTCTTTAGGGCTATGGAGGCCTGGCTGAGGAACTCTGTAGTTACCTGGTCATAATGTTTGACCTTCTGGCGCTGTTTTGCCGGAGGTTGGGCGGATACAGATGCCTCCTGGCTGACACCTGCCTCCTCCTCAGTGACACTTTCCTGTTGATGAAATGAACAATTTATTAGAATGTTATAGTATATATAAAAGGTCATGTTTGTTGTAATTTTTCAAACAAATAGCAGACTTTACATACAGTGGCGTACCTAGGATCTCCAGCGCCCTTGGCGAGGAGCTGTATCGGCGCCCCCCCATGAAAAAGTCAAAAATGTAACTAAAAAAAATATATAAAAGGGAATTGAAAGTTTCTGATGTGTCCCTTGTTTGCCCAGTGTAGAGGTAGAGCTCTCTAGTGGGCAATCATTGTGTCAGGTGTGAACAACAAGAAAGAGAGGGGTTAGAGAGAGGGAGAGAAAGAGGGGGTGTGAGAGAGAGGAGGGGCCTGAACTTGCAGAGGGCTTGATGTAGGGCACTGAGGGGGAATCGGTGCAGGGAAAGAGGAATAAGGGAGCCACCTGCCTTGCTGACCCGGAGTGAGAGACCAGAGACATGGAAGCAAGGATGGATGTATCATTCGCAGGAGCTGTTCGTTTGTTAGAGGGGAAAAAAATGGTAGAGCCGGAGGAATGCTGAGGCTACAGCAGTGTGTGTAAGACCAGAGGTGTGCTGGGGATGCAGTGAGAGGCAGTCTCAGTCTCCTGGTCTGCTGGCTCAGCTGCTCTCAAAGTTTTAGACCTGGATGGAGCCGCATGCCGCCTGGGGGTGCCGGGGAGCGCAGGCTGAGCGGAGGGCGCAAAAATCACTAACACTGCCAATGATTTTTGCGCCCCCCCCCTGGCCTGCGCCCCTGGCGGACGCCGGTCTCGCCAACCCCTTGCTACGCCCCTGTTTACATAAAGGGTCAATTATTGTCTTGCTAATTATTTTGTTCCATCATTATGTTTATTGCAGACAATATATTGTGAAATGCCATACCTGTGTCAAATTGGCCTCCAGGATATCTTCCTCCTGGCTGGCATCAAATTAGGCCTCTGCTGATGTGGAAGGGAGCGTGGAGAGGGATGGCCTTGATTCCTCCTGTTCCGTCAGGAGCCTCAGGCTTTCAAAATACCACAGACGTGGTACATAGACCTCCTCCGCAGCAGCTCCAGACCTCTCAGTACTTTTAATTTTATTGAGCTCCCTTTTATAAGCTGTACGTATGCTGCTTATTTTTTGTTTAACGTAGTTTATGTCAGCCTTGGGATTCACTGTTTTGTACAGCTCAACTAATTTCAAATAGGCCTCTAGTTTGAGTTGTCTATTTGAATAATCTTTTGTTTTTACTTGCCACAGACAGGGAAGTTTCCTGTATTCATCAATGAATAGTTGTAAAAACTCTGGTGTGGTGAATTTGTCCACCATGATGAAGTACAGTATATGCCTGCAAGACACAACACAACACAAAACATAGTAAAAGAGCATGTATTTTGTCACATAATAAAGATATTCCCAATATAAGCTGTATAGGGCCAAAAACACCCGCTTTTGAATCAAAAGTCGTACCTTTGTTTGTGGTGAAGAATCGTGATTCGCCGATCGATCGTGCTCCTCCAAACGATTTGTCCGATAGCGAATCGTCGACCGAAAGATCTGGCGTCCTTTAAAGACAGCGCATGCGTCAACTCTGCCTCCAGTGGCGGGCTGACGCAGGGGCGTGTACGTGCCGAAGATTAGGCTGCATGCGACACACACACACACACGTGAGTCAGCGGAAGATTCTTTGCGAAGCGAAGATGTCACAATCTCATAGTTCCACAAGTGAAGGCCGAAGTGGTTGGGCCACAAAAAAAACTAAAGCAACACCTATGAGCAAGGGTGAAATGGTGGAGATGGTTGGCATACTGGAGAAACAGGACTATGATGGCAGGTTGGATAACTATGAAAGGCCCAACTCAAGAAAAGACCGGATTCTGGACAAGGTTTTTTTACATAAAAAGTATGGTGTTGAGCAATCAAAAGACCAAATCCGAAAAAGATGGTCTGATTTGAAGCATCGGGAGCAAGAACAGCTTGGTCACATACATCATATTCTTAAAAAAAGTTAGTTTTTTTTTTATTTTATCAAGCAATATGTTTTGGGTCTATTTGGTGTATGTTGTATTAAAATGTATAGATTATAATGTATAGGAAAACTTTCCAATTATTTATTTTATTGGTCATGTCTTGATTAGATCGATCTATTGATGATTTATTTGTATATTACATTAAAAGACATCAATCCACAATAAACTATATATGCATTTGATTGCAACAAATTTTCTATGCAAAAATTCATATTATTCCCATATTCTTTTTTGTAACCTTTAAATAGGGCAAAAATGCAAATTAAAACAAAAAGAATTGGAAAAGAGGAGGAGAGGTGCAACGACTGTGTCAGCTCCATCCACATTGGATGAAGAGGACATGGGCCCAGATGCTGTCACACATTCCCAAAAAGGTAATTGTTTCCTATGCTGAGTCAAACATTAATGTCCCAACTTTTTAGGAGATAACCATGTACATGTCTGAATATTTTATAAGAAAATAGCTGTCAAGCAGTGCACCATGTCCTATCAAATTTACCTGTGTAATTTTGTGAATTTTATTACATGCCACATTTTTATTATTATGTAGATAAAGACAGTAGTCCAGAGTGCAGCATGGTGGAGCCAACAAGTGTGCAGCCACCACAGCAACAGGAAGGTTGGTAGGCACAGATATTTTTGTAGTGGGATACTAAAAATATGTGTATTTGCGATGATTGTTTAACCTTATATTGTTGTATTTCATAAAAAATGTACATTGCAGAGGTTCCCTCATTTGATGTATGGGATGTGTCACCTCCAGCTGGTTCTGATGTAGAAATTTCAGAAGCAAGATCTCGTGCCAGCATTCCAACCACACTTGCAAGCTCTTCTGCAAATGATCCCGATCAGGAAACAAGTGTTGGGGAGCCAGTTTTGTGCCCAAGTAAGTTTCTTTTTTTTTTTAATGTGTTTACAAGTGTACTTCTCATTTGCTGTATTTGATGTAATGCTTCAAAGGAACTACCTGTTTGTTAAATAATGTGAATCAGGTGCGCTAAACTTCTAAATTATGTGTCAATTATATAATCATTGTAACGCCGAGTGCTCCGGGTCCCGTGGCTTCCCCGGAGCACTCGAGGCGGCCCGCGGGCTGCAGCGCTCCGGTCAGCGTCCCCGATCGTGAGCGCTGTTCCCCTGCATCGGCAGTACTCACCCGCCGGGTCCCGTCATCTCTGACTCCCGGCGCACGCCGGGTTCCTTCCTCCTCCCGGCGCGCGCGGTCCCGCTCCCTAGGGCGCGCGCGCGCCGCTGCATTGAAATTTAAAGGGCCAGTGCACCACTAATTGGTGCCTGGTCCAATCAGTCCAAATCCTATAAAAACCCACTTCCCCTTCCTGTCCTTGCCGGATCTTGTTGCCTTTTGTGCCTTTTGAAAGCGTTTGGTGTATTTTTCCCTGCCTGTGTATCAGACCTTCTGCTGTTGCCCCTGACTACGAACCGTTGCCGCCTGCCATGACCTTTTGCTCCGTCTGACCCTGCCTTTGCCTTGTCCTTCTGTACCGCGCCTGAATCAGCTGTCTTTGAGGTTGAGCCGTTACCGGAGGATACGACCTGGTTGCTACCACCGCAGCAAGTCCATCCCGCCTTGCGGCGGGCTCTGGTGAAAACCGGTAGTAACTTAGAACCGGTCCCCTGGTACGGTCCACGCCAATCCCTCACTGACACAGAGGATCCACCTCCAGTGCAGTCACCTGCCGCCAGTCCGGACCCTGACAATCATATAGTGTCAAATCTTCTAAAGTTTTCTTCATTTGTGTAGATTTGTCACTATATGATTATATATTTGACACATGATTTAATTTTTTGGCGCACCTGAGTCACATTTTTGACCAAACATATGTTTTCGACGTTTGCAGGTTTTTAGGCCCCATGCACACGGGGCATTAGAAAAAACGTGTGTCAAAGCTAGTTCTGACGCCGGAAAAAGCAGCTGTAAAAACGTGCTTTCAGTAGTTTTTTCCATTTGCGTTATTGCCCATTTTGCCATGTTGCTTTTAGCAGCGTTATTTTCAGCATCCATTCCAAATCAATAGTTCCCTATGGGAGCCTCTTGATTTGAATGGAAGTTGCACCGTAAGTCGGATCAGGATGATCCGACTTGCGGGGCCACTTGCGCTGTGAAATTCATGAGGGGGAACTCCACGCCAAAATGGGAACAACTGGTGTGGGTGTCCCCCCCAGGTTCCAAAGAAGGCCCTTTGTTTCTGGTATGGAATTTGAGGGTAGCCCCACACCAAAAAAACGGCGAGGGGTACCCCCCAAAATCCATACAAGACCCTTATCCAAGCATGCAGCCGGCAGGCCAGGAAAGGGGAGGGGACAAGCGAGCGGCCCCACCCCCCCAGGCCCACATGTTGGTGCTTTGGGGCAGGGGGGGCTCTGCACCCCCCCACCCCAAAACACCTTGCCCCCATGTTGATGAGGACAAGGGCCTCATCCCCACAACCCTGGCCGGTGGTTGTGGGAGTCATGCGGGCAGGGGGCTCATAGGAATCTGGAAGCACCCTTTAACAAGGGGTGGCCCCCAGATCCCGGACCCCCCTCCCTATGTGAATGGGTATGGGGTACATCAGCCCTCAAATTTTCCACTCGCCCGCTCGCATTTTGCGAGTGGAAAATGATGTAGGGCGGGCTTCGGGAGCAAGAGGAGAGGAAAGCTGGCCAGCCGGCGGACTGAATAATGTCAGAGCACAGATCATCCAATTGTAATAGCTTGTAATTGCCAGGCGCTCACTGACACACACAGTCCCGCCTCCTAGCCCGGCTTCTTTGATGGACAGAACACCTGGCCAACCAGGACGTGTGACATCTATCAAAGAAGCCGGGCTAGGAGGCGGGACTGCGTGTGTCAGCGAGCACCCGGCAATTACAAGCTGTTATCCGCGCTCTGACACTGGCATAGGGGTTATCTCGCGCCGATCATCTCTTCCACTTAAGGCAGCTTGCTCCCTCCGTCTGCGCTGCTCTGCTCCCGGGGGAAGGTGAGTATCAGAAGATTGAGAAGCCGCTGCCTCCCTGTGTGACTGCATAGAAGGAGCAGTGGGGCGGCTGCATATAGAGGAATTGATATGCAAAGATCAATTCCTTTATATGCAGCCGCCCCATTCCCCCTCCTATCCAACTTCTTTTTTTTTTTTTGCTGGCCCCCCTAGTGCTGTACACCCCCCCCCCTCTCCAGCCCCTTAGTGCTCTTCAGCCCCCCCTCTTCAGTCCTCCCAGTGCTCTTCAGCCCCCCTCCAGCCCTCCCCAGTGCTCTTCAGCCCCCCCTCCAGCCCTCCCCAGTGCTCTTCAGCCCCCCCCTCCAGCCCTCCTCAGTGCTCTTCAGCCCCCCCCCCTCCAGCCCTCCTCAGTGCTCTTCAGCCCCCCCTCTCCAGCCCTCCCCAGTGCTCTCCAGTCCTCCCCAGTGCTCTTCAGCCCCCCTCCAGCCCCTCAGTGCTCTCCAGCCCCCCACAGTGCTCTTCAGCGCCCCCCTCCAGCCCTCCCCAGTGCTCTTCAGCCCCCCATCAGTGCTCTTCAGCCCCCCCCCTCCAGCCCTCCTCAGTGCTCTTCAGCCCCCCCCCCCTCCACAGTGCTCTCCAGCCCTCCCCAGTGCTCTTCAGCCCCCCCTCCAGCCCTCCCCAGTGCTCTTCAGCCCCCCCCCCTCCAGCCCTCCCCAGTGCTCTTCAGCCCCCCCTCCAGCCCCTCAGTGCTCTTCAGCCCCCCCTCCAGCCCTCAGTGCTCTTCACCCCCCCTCCCAAGTGCTCTTCAGCCCTCCCCAGTGCTCTTCAGCCCCCCCTCCAGCCCCCCAGTGCTCTCCAGCCCCCCCTCCACCCCTCCCCAGTGCTCTTCAGCCCCCCCTCCAGCCCTCCCCAGTGCTCTTCAGCCCCCACCCTCCAGACCCTTGATGGGCACTGATGAGGTAGGACTGATGGTCACTAAAAACATTGTTATTAATATTTATTTTTGTAACTTCTGCATTAATGCAAAAACATTTAACAGTGTAATTTTATGAGGGCGTGTTTAGGGCTGGAATTAGGGGCGGGGCAGGGTAGGAGTTGGGTGGGTCAACTGGTGGTGAGTAACTCTGAAGGCCTGGCTAGTAGCTCAGGACTTTAAATTTTGAGCCCTGGGGTACATAGTACCCCTACCCATTCACCCCATAAAAGGAAGTGTATGTGAATAATGACAGGAGATGTTTATGAAATGTTCTTAAAAATCTTCATCCGGTCTTCTCCACTCTGCTCTTCGGATAGTCTCCTCTCCGCTCTTCTGCTGTCCAATCTTCTGCTCCTATGTTGTCTGCTCTTCAGCCCTAGGCTCTTCTTCTTCCTCCTGTCCTCCTCCGATGCTGTCCCCGATGACTATGCCGGTCTCCGGTCTCTGCAGCTTAATATATATCCATTAGGGGCGTGACCTCTCAATGACGTCATCGGGCGGTCACGCCTCTAATGGATATATATTAAGCTGCAGAGACCGGAGATCGGCATAATCATAGGGGACAGCATCGGAGGAGGACAGGAGGAAGAAGAGGAGCCTAGGGCAAAAGAGCAGAAGAGCAGGGTAGGTATTAACTCTTCAGTAGTTTAAGATGAACTTGACCCCAAATGTTTAGATATTATGACCTCATCTAGTTGCTTGGCATGTACTTAATATTTGATTTTTTTATTAACAGGTCATGTTATTCCTAGTTGCACTATAACCAGGATGACAGTTGAGGCTCTACAATGCTGCTCGGAGCTTGAGAAAATGAAGGAGGCTGCAACAGCCTTACAAAATAAAATGCAAGACTTTGTTGACATGCTCGCCAAATTTTAAGCTTTTTTTAAAAGATATTTTATTGGTTTTTATTGGGATGTTTTTGTTTTTCCCGATGTTCGTTTTAAATTTTATGGCCTATTTTTTGGCCAATACATGCATCGTCATCTGTAAAAGGTGTACCCAAGTTTGTTACAGTTTTAGACAGGGCTCCTATGCATATGAAGCACTTTACAACACCCTAACCCTAACCCTGTGAATGTGTTTTAATAAAAAAAATTTACATTCAACAATGTGTGTTCGATTCTTTCTTTGACTTTCGGTGGGGGGGCAGGTCTAAAGCTGGATAAAGTAGCACAAAATGTATGATTGCTGTCCTATTCACATATTTGCATGTTAATGAAAGCAGTTTTGATTGTGTGTATAATTATCAGCCGGACAAAATGTTTGTGCCTTCAGGACCAGTGGACATCTAACAAGTGATATTCACTAGTACACTGAATGCACGATGATATCTGTGAACTGAGCGGCAATCAGTCTACTAAAATACAGGTTCTATTTAGTGCCGGTTCACACTATAGAGTGTGCGGCAATCGCATGTAATATCGGAGCGCACTGCTCCTTCATTACATGCAATCAGATGTCCAGTGCAAATTCAGCCATACACTTTGTATGGCTAAATTCGCACTGCACCCGCCCAAAAGTCGCACATGACCCTTTTTTTCAGCGGCATCAGGATCTGATCGCACAGTGGTTCACACTTGTGCAATCACATCCTGTGCAAACTGCAATATGCGATCAAACTGGGGGTGTCGTTAACATTTCATTGACACCCCCTGCGTATCGCATATGGCAGTGTGAACTGCCAGATGTGCGTTTGCCATGCGGGAACAGGCTGCGAATTCTCAGCCTTCCCACATCGCACAAGTGTGACCCGGCACTCAAAGTACTAGCACTCCTAGGATTCTATATGGCATTGAGATGGGCAGTAGCAATCAGTGTAGGGAGATCAGTGTAATATATAGTGTATTGCTGGTTCGTTTGTCTATTTCACTATACATTACCTATATATAACACTTCGATCTCAACACTGAGCAAGTTTCACATAACACTGACATCTCCTTACATTGGTGGGCAGTGAGAAGGATGTCATAAATGAACACAACATAACAGGTGGAGGTAAGTTGTTAATACACTAATGTATTAGAATAAATATATAGTATGGGCACCTTCTGGCCAATGACCACCAATGTAAGGTGACATTGGATGAGCCTTGGGTGTGACCTACTTCTCAATGTGATAGGGTTTGTATAAATTAAAAGGGGTGCAGAAGGCCCTTGTATTTACACCACTGGTAAAAAAAATAACACATGGCCATAATCGCATTGGAACAGCTGGGGAGAGACAACAGTAGAGAAACACACTGATGAATGTATTAACCCTTCTAAAGTCACACATATGTAACACATGATGAACCAAAAAAATGTTGTTTTGGATATGTGGCCAAATTATTAGAATACACAATACAGAATCATTGCAATTTTTTTTAATTTCAGAAATATTAGTAGATCTCTCACAATTATCTTGTGTCTGGCAGATCAGACAAATTTATCGAGTGTCTGGCAGTAATTCCTGCCAGGAAACAGCTCCTCTCCCCACAAAATAGTCAAGATATTCCTGTCGGATCTCACGGGCTCTTTGTGATGCCAAGCCTGAACGTCCGACTTCCATTGAGGTCATGGACTCCACTTGTTCATGGGGTTGTGCCTCTCCACTTGGCCCTGGCATAGCAGGGTCAGTATCCAGTTGCTGCATTAGATAGTTCTCAGCATTCCTGCATAATAAGTTATGTAAAATGCAGCAACAGAGGACCACGTGATCTATTTTGTAGAGTGCCAGGTGTATGGAAGTCAGGAATATCCTGAACCGGTTGGCCATTATCCCGAAGGCATTCTCCACCACTCTGCGAACTCTGGACAACCGGTAGTTGAAGATCCTTTGCCCGGGGGTGAGGTTCCTCTGAGGGAAGGGCTTCGTAAGATGCTCCCCAAGCGCAAAAGCATCATCTGCCACAAATACGAAGCTCAGCCCCTCAATGGTTTGCTCCCTGGATGGCAAGTTCAGAGTGCATTATGAAGGCGACGAGCGAACTCCATCTGCTCAATAACTCCCCCATTCGAATTGCAGCCATTTTTGCCAATATCCAAAAAGAGGAACTCATAGTTTGCATTAACTATGGCTAGCATGACAATACTGAAAAAACCTTTATAATTATAAAAAAATGAGCCGGAATTCGGAGGGGGGACAATGCAGACGTGCTTCCCATCTATAGCACCCCCACAATTGGGAAAATTCCACTTTTCCTGAAATTGAGCAGCAATCTCCAGCCATTGCTCTGCGTTTGAAGGAAACTGTGGGGAAAAAAAGAAAATACAATTAGTGCTTGAGCACATCACATTATTACACACACACTTGTCTGTTAAATGCTTATGCAACTTTAAGATAAAAACCACAGGAAGACAATCGTTTGCATTTTGGGATCTAAAATCTACATACATTTATTTTACACCTCCTAATGTGATTATATTGTAATTCACCAGCTAGAGCTTTGGTATATGCTGACTTTTACATTTAGCATGGGTGGGTGGGGGGATGGGTAAGTAAAACTATGCATTTATACATCAATAAGGGCTTGTCGCCACTGAACGTTTTTACATCATTACATAAACTTACACAATCCTAGGTTGGAATGGATGGACTGATGTCTTTAAGATAAATCATAAACTAGGTACTAAAACATTTGCAAAGGAAGAATTGGTTCAGGGAAAGTCAGAAAATGACACAGATTCAATATACTGTTAACAGGCAATGCGTTTAGGGACACATAGGAGAGAATGCTGGGGTGGTTACTGGGTAATTTTACAAATGGTTAAGAAAATATAAAGCTTTACTACTATGTGCATGCGGACAGAGGGTAGTTACAAAATAATGACATCTGTAAATTGATGTACATCCAAAAACAGCATAATTCGGGTGAGATGACTAATACATGTAATGTAATGTAAAACATAAAACATACCTTGATATAGTCCTTCTGCAAGACTTTGATGATAGCAGAGCAGGTCTCAGGGATGATGACACCAAGAGCTTGGGGGAAGATGCCTGTGGTGAACTTGAGACCCTGCAGGCTTCTCCCTGTTGCAAGATATCTCAAAGTCGCAATTAACTTTTGCTCAGGAGTAATTGCAACCAGCATACATGTATCCTGCTTGATAATATAGGGGGACACCAGGGCAACAAGACGGTGAAAGATGGGATCCGTCATCTTCAAATAATTCCTGAAGTCATCAGGATTATTTTCCTGGAGCTCCCTCAGCAAGGACATGTGGGAAAATTGATCACGGTTAAGCAACCAATTTTTCGTCCAGGAGGTCCGCTTCTTCTTCCTCTTGCTCATAACTCACCTCAGAGCCAGAACTCCAAGCCCAAGTACAGCCAGAGTCGAATCCTCGGTCTCCATAATAAATTCTCGAACTGTACCCTGTGCTTCCAGAGCATGGACGGCTCCAACTTCCTCTTTGCTCTAACCTGAGGCCCAGACCTGGAGGACAGGCTGATTGGGGGCACAGAGCTGTAACAGAGGACAGGCGGGAGGCGCAGGCTGCTGCGGGAGCCAGTGGAACTGGACGGATCAAACAGCCAGACTGGCATCATGGCAGGAAGAGGCACTTGTGTCAGATCTACAGAAAAAGATCACTGAAGCATTTGAAGTGTTTGACGGTAAAAACAACAAAACTGTAGATGTCCAATACTTGCGGGGACATTACCATTGGCATCAGAGAGACACTGCCCAGAGTGAGGACGCCCAGGAGTGTGGACAGGCACCATTTAGGAGTGTATATACAAGCTCTACAATACCTATTGTCCGGTAAGAGGCTTAACCTCCCATTTGAGGGATTCACATCCTCCCCTGAGCACTTCACGTCTGGAGTTGATATATACGCCCTTGAATCTTTTACCTTCTGGTAAGGAGCCAGTCCCTAATACGATGGTGGGATCATCTGCACCTGACAGCTTGAGTGGAATTTTCCTATCTGGATCTCTCCACATCCCACTGGAAATATTATTTTGGACTTTATGCACCTTCACCTTTGCTTTTCACCTTTATCCCCACTACACCTTAAAGGAACAGTGGTGATTTCACTCGGACTTTTTTACAATTCCTTTGAGAGTTTCACTTTGGATTGTATGCATGTAATTTTATTTCTATTCTCACTTGAGTGTGAATTTATTTACAGTGTTGACACAGTTATTTGAATGTTATACCCATCACTGCATACATCCCAGTTATGTGATATTTGTTCACTTTATTGGTATTTTGATCAACCTTCACTTGATTGATCTGATACGCATCAGTATAGCGCACCTGATTTTTTATACACAAATTCTCGAACTATGTCTCGGAAAATAGCGAAATGTCGTTAACCAAACAAATGCTACCGAAATCAGCGCGAGATGCCCAGAAGAGTCACGGCCAAACACTCACTTCCTCTTTTGTAGCGGCGGACGTGCGTCGAACGTGCGTTGAACGTAGTGACGTAATTTTCTGTCGGCCAACAAAAGTCAAGTGCAAGTCTAGAGCACATTTCAACCAACACAACAACACTGGACAAAAGACGGCCGATCGGTCGGCCAACAATCGGTGCGTGTGTACGAGGCATTAGTACTGCACTCTCCAACTCCTGCTATTTCAAAACCCACATGCTAATGAAAAAAAAAGAAAAGCTTGGACATGTCCCTTCATATAAATCACACTCGCATAAATTGGATATGAAATAGAATCACAACCCCACCACCCTTCAAAATAATCACATTTTCTTAATTTGCATCCTGAAATTAAGGCAGAAACAGTTTTTTTTCTATCCAGCTGTATTTACTTTAAGCAACTTTTTAGGGACACCTTTTTTCTGTATGTCCAAAAATCTGCTGTAGGTGGAACATGTACTTTAACCACTTGCCGACCGCTCACTGAGCTGGTACTGCGGCAACAAAGGTACTGTGTAAACAAAGCGGGCGGATCTCCTAAGTGACAGGCAGGGACAGATTGCAGGATTCAGCATAGCTGAACCTGCGATCTGTGCCTGTGTCACACAGTCCCCTCCCCCCACATTAGTAAGCACCAGGCATACATTAAACCCTTGATCACCAATAAAAGTTAACCCCTTCCCTGCCAGTGTCATTTTTACAGAAACAGTGCATATTTATAGCACTGATTACTGTAGTAATGTCACTGGTACCCCCAAAAGTGTCAAAAATGTCAGTCAAGGGTCCGATCTGTCCGCCGCAATGTCGCAGTCCCGCAAAAAAAATCGCAGATCGCCACCATTACTAGTTAAAAAAAACAATAAAAATGATATAAATTTCCCGTAGTTAGTAGCTGCGATAACTTTTGCGCAAACCAATCAAAAATTTTAATTTTTTTTTACCTAAAATATGTAGCATGTAAAAAAAAATTTGAAAAATATTGTTATTTTTTCAAAATTGTCGCTCTTTTTTTGTATATAGTGCAAAAAGTAAAAATCACACAGGTGATCAAATACCACCAAAAGAAAGCTCTATTTGTGGGGAAAAAAAGGACATAAATTTAATTTGGTACAGCATTGCACGACCGCGCAATTGTCCGTTAAAGTAACACAGTGCCGAATCGCAAAATATGGCCTAGTCAGGAATGGGGTAAAATCTTCCGGTCTTAAAGTGGTTAAAAATACGCTCATTGAGAATTTTTTTGTCAAAGACATGTAGCTAAATACATTTTGGCCTAAATATATGACAAAAATTGAATATATTGGATATTCTTTAACCGTCAAAGTAGAAAAATATTGTTATTTTTTCAAAATTTTCACATTTTTTTATTAATATCGCAAAAAATAAAAAGCACAGAGGTAATCAAATACCACCGAAACAAAGCTCTGTTTGTGGGAAAAAATGGACGGAAATTTCGTTTGGGTACGGCGTTGCATGACCGCGCAATTGTCTGTTAAATTCGCACAGTGCCGAATCGCAAAAAGTGGCCTGGACGTACAGCAGGAAAATCCTCCGGTGGTTAATTAGGGGCGGGGCATTAATTTAATATGGGCGTGGTCCTAGAAGAAGGTAATCATGTGCTTCCATCAGGGCTCTGACAGCAATGAAATAGTTAATCATGTCCAGCCACCCAGAATCTGCTGGCAATAAAAGGGTTAATCATGGCTCTAGCTGCTCTTGCTGATTTGTATTATACTGTAAATAGTTCAATAAAGTGTTTTCTTTTTTACAAAAAATTGTTTCACCTTTGCCCTTAAAGTCCCAACTCTTGGGTTTGAGGCACCCAACAAAACCAAGTATCGTATCAAGGGACGGTGGCAAAAAACAACTACTGGGCCATACAGAGACCAAAAAAACCCTTTTCCGCTAGAGACGTGATTAACCTTTTCCTTGTTTGAGGATCCTTGCTGGCCTGGTGGCTGAACATAACTATTTCTTTGCTGTCAGATCCCTGATGCAAGCACATGATTAACCCTTTCTTTGATGGCAGATCCCTGGTGGAAATGCATGATTAACCCTTTCATCTCTGTGTTGGAAGTCATGATTATTAACCATTTCATTGCTAGCAGACCCCTGGTGTAAGATCTGTGTGTTGGAAGTCATGATTATTAACCATTTCATTGCTAGCAGACCCCTGGTAGAAATGCACATTTGGGGCATGGCCAAGCTGCGGATGTGAGTGGACGTGCATGCTGTGAGCTCCGCTGCTGATCCTGGTTGTTATCCTGTGTAACCTCTTATCCTGCTTTGCTTTCTACCCTCAACCGGTGCCCTGTGTTCCCTGGAGTGTGGCGAACACCCGGTGAGTCCCTCGTTTGTCATCCACAATGTCTGCAAAGAGTAAAGAAGGTAAATCTGCTCGGGCCGGCCCGACCCAAGATGGCGGCGCCCCGCAGCGTTCAGCACAGAAGTCCACATACCTGGAAGCTGCTCAGAAGCTCTTTGCAAAGCCTGCTACTCGGGACCCCCATGCTCAATCTGGGGACCATCGTTCCGGCTCACCGGGGTCGCATTTGGACACGGATGACACCGTACCACTGGGGGATCTTTTCCGCCAGATTGCAGACTGGGAGGCTGCGGATGCGGACCAGGCCCCAAGACAGTCATCTCCTACCCCTGATTCAGAACCCACACTGCGGGATATTATGGCTGCGGTTACCACCTGTACTACTTCAATTACGGCCCTGACTGCTGAGTTAAAGGGGGTCAAGGCTGAGATATCGTTCATGAGACATGATATGCAGAAATTGAGGGAGAGGACAGCAGCGGTGGAGGGCAGGGTCAGCTCCCTCGAGGATGACATGGCGCCCTTGCAAAGGGAAGTGAAACATACTGCGCTGCTCTCAGCCCAACAAGCTGCACGCCTAGACGACTTGGAGAATCGGATGAGACGGAGCAACATCAGAGCTATTGGGATTCCTGAGCGGGCGGAAGGTAAAGATCCTGTGGCTTTTATTGAGAAGTGGCTGCTCTCCACTTTTGGGCAAGACTCCTTTACTACCATGTTTTCGGTGGAATGTGCCCATAGGGTACCTATGCGCCCTCTTCCTCCTGGGGCCCCTCCACGTACTTTCATCTTCAAACTCCTCAACTATAAAGACCGTAACACCATCCTTACTAAAGCCAGGGGCATGCAGGGGAGGCTGAAAATTGACAACTCACGGATCTTCCTGTTCCCCGATTATTCTGCGGAGGTGCAAAAACAGAGGGCGAAATTCGTGGAAGTCAAGCGGAGATTACGGGACTTGAATGTTCAATATGCTATGCTGTACCCTTCTAAGCTTCGGGTGGGGGGGCGTGGCCGAGCTGCTGATGTGAACGGTCGCAGGCACCGCTAGCTCCG
The DNA here is from genome assembly GCF_965119305.1 of Pelophylax lessonae. Classification (NCBI taxonomy): domain Eukaryota; kingdom Metazoa; phylum Chordata; class Amphibia; order Anura; family Ranidae; genus Pelophylax; species Pelophylax lessonae. Next base: position 140,280,975 of record NC_138777.1, read on the forward strand.
CCGAGACTCCGCTCAAATATCCTGATTCTTGACTTACCTGCTGGTTCTTCAGCTCCCGAACGACTCTGGAGCCTCCCTGGATGCTGCTGCTGCCTTGGTGAGTCCTCTCTTCCCCCTCCGTGATGTCCAAGGTGGCGAAAGCAGGAAAATCCACCACGGGGGCGCAGGCCCAAGATGGTGCTCCCGCGCAGCGTGCCTCCCAGAAGGAGAAGTACATGGAGGCCGCTCAGAAATTGTTCGCCAGGCCGGCTCCCAGGGACCCCCCTGTATCCTCCGGACTGTCGCCCAGTACATCTCCCTCTCCTCCGACCGAGGCGGATGATACAGTGCCGCTGGGGGACCTCTCGGGACAGCTCCAGGACTGGGATCCGGCCTGCACGGACCGGGCTGGGCTGCACTCCACCCCCTCTCCTGAACCAGAGCCCACTCTGAGGGATGTCATGTCTGCTGTTAATACGTGCAATACTTCTATTACCGCTCTGACTGCAGAGCTCAGGGGAGTGAAAGCTGAGATATCCTTTATCAGGCATGACATGCAGAAGCTCAGGGAGAGAACATCGGCTGTGGAGGGGAGGGTGAGCTCTCTGGAGGACGACATGGTCCCCCTGCAGAGGGAGGTGAAGCACACTTCCCAGTTAGCTGCACAGGATGAGAAGGAGTAACATTCGGGCCATTGGCATCCCCGAAAGAGCGGAGGGTAAGAATCCTGTTAACTTTATCGAGCACTGGTTCACTGCCACATTTGGCCAGGAATCCTTCACTCCAATGTTCTCCGTGGAATGGGCCCATAGAGTCCCCATGCGCCCCCTTCCTCCAGGGGCCCCCCTCGCACCTTTATCTTTAAACTTCTGAACTACAAGGATAGAGACATCATTCTCACTAAGGCTAGAGGCATGCAGGGGAAGTTGGTGGTCGACAATGCAAAGATCTCTTTGTTTCCGGACTATTCCGCGGAGGTACAGAAACAGAGAGCCAAGTTTGGTGATGTTAAGAGGCGGCTCAGAGACTTGAACCTACAATATGCAATGCTCTACCCATCCAGGCTCCGGGTTGTTGCTGGTGAAGAGGTCCTGTTCTTTGATAAACCCGCGGCTGCGGCACAATGGCTGGATGCCAATGGCAGGGCCTTCAGAGCGCCCCTCTCCCCGAGACGAGAATCCCCGTGACCCTGACGACTAACATTCCTGGACGGCTGCATGTCACTTTGGTTTGAGTTTTTAATTCTCTTTTTTTGTTTACCTGGGACACTTGAAGTCTGAAAATGTTTTGGTCTCCTTATTAGGCGGTTGCTACCCTGTTCTATCTATAGTGATGTGTCTGGAACTTGCACTTCGTGCTGCTCATGAGGAGATCACTGTGCCAGCTGTGATCCCTCCATGGATTCCCCCTATTAGTCCTGGTTGGACGCACCCTGATGTCTCCCCCCCCCCTTTCTGTGATTTCCTTCCATCTTTCAAGAGCCACTACTCTCCTCTATATCCTGCCTTCTGACCTCACCAGAAGCTGCTCCTGGGAACTTTTCCTTACTGCCTGTGTGTGGATTTCTTCACTGCTGTACTATGCCTCCGCTGACCCATGGACTGGTTCTCATGTCTGCCCTCGCTGGGCTGTGCCACTCTCATGGACCCTGATGTTGCTTTTCACACTGGTTCGCTCCTGTGCTCGGACTTGGACTGTGGGCGGCTGCCCTCCTTGCCCTGTGGAACTCATGCTCTGCTCTCCCAATGGCTGATACCGTTTGTGTGCTCACCTGGAATATCAGGGGTTTCAGTAACCTTGTCAAGAAAACCGCTGTGTTTAGATGTGTTAAGAGACTGCAAGCTGACATCGTATGTCTCCAGGAGACTCATATGGCTGGGCCTACTCAAACGACCTTGGCCCCCAGATTGTTTAGTGACCAATATCATTCGGTCTTTTCTAACTATTCTAGGGGGGTTAGTATACTTATTAGACGGGGAGTCCAATTTACCTGCATGCAATGTGTCATTGACCCTGAGGGGCGCTTTGTGGTTCTGCTGTGTCAGGTGGAGGGTCTGACCTGTGCCATTGCCACGGTCTATGTCCCCCCCTTACTCGGTGGGAGTCTTTCGGTTGGTCATGGAGAGGGTGGCTGGGCTGCCAGAGGTACCACTGCTAATTCTGGGTGATTTTAATACTGTGTTAGGTGTTTCCCTTGACAGGTTTGTGCCGAGTGCCGCTGCTCCTGCGCTGACCCGGGGGCCTACGCCCTTTGCGCGGCTGGCGGGGGAGCTCGGCTTAACTGATGTATGGCGAATGGGCCATCCGGAGGCCCGACAGTACTCCTGTTTCTCTGCTTCCCACTCCAGCCTCTCCCGCCTGGATATGGGGCTGGGCAATGACCGCCTGCTGCCACTGGTGGTGGCTGCGGGCTATGAGCCGCGTCTGGTCTCCGACCATTCCCCGCTCTGGGTTCGCCTGGCCCTCCTGTCTCGACGGGGCAGGCCTCTGTGGAAACTTAACGCATTCTGGTTGACACTCCTTCCTACCCCTGACCCTCTCCCATCCCAGTTGTCCTTCTTTTTTGACCGAAACCAGGGCACGGCTGGAGTGGGGATGGTGTGGGACGCTGCCAAGGCATTCATGAGGGGGCGGTTTATAGACATTAATGCGGTAAAAACTAACACGAAAGAATGGGAGAATACGGTGCTGGCGGAGGTGACGCGTACGGAGGCCGCATATATTGCTGCCCCTACGGAGGACACCCGGCGATCGTGGCTGGCGGCCCAGACCATGGCGGGCACGGTCTCGCTCCAGAGAGCGGAAAACAAGCGTTTTTTCCTGCAGCAGAGATACTTTGAGGAGGGTGAATCTACTGGACATATGTTGGCTATGACAATATGAGCACAGCAGCCGACGACGTTTATCCCTATTATTACCGACCCTCAGGGGGTCCGTTGGCACGCTGCGTCTGATGTGGGGAGAGTGCTGCGAGATTTCTACGTTAATCTCTACTCTTCTAAGATTACTGCCACCACCAGGGAGATTACGCATTTCCTGGAGGGTTGTGATCTTCCTGTCCTTTCGGCCTCGGACGCGGCTGTGCTCAACGCCCCCCCTGACGGAGGCTGAAATTTATACTGCCTTGAAATCTTCACAGAATGGCAAGTCTCCGGGAGCCGATGGTATCCCTACGGAGGTCTATGTTAGGTATGCAGAACAGTTGGTGCCCCGCCTGCTCCGGGTCTATAATTCAGCCCTGCGAGAACGTAGGCTGCCTCCATCTCTGTCCGAGGCTGTTGTGGTCCTTATACTGAAACCTGACAAAGACCCTGCCCTACCTGATTCCTACCACCCTATATCTTTGCTTACTGCTGATATTAAGATCCTGGCTAAGGTCCTGGCGACGCGTTTGTCCCAGGTTGTCCACAAACTCATTCATCGGGACCAATCTGGCTTTATCCCTGCTCGCTCTACGGCTCTTAACCTCCGTCGTCTTTTCTTCAACTTGCAGATACCGATCGACAACCCGGGCAATAGAGCTATCTTTTCTTTGGACGCAGCTAAAGCTTTTGACAGTGTCGAGTGGTCCTACCTCTGGGAAGTACTTCGCCGTTTTGGAGTTGGGGAGTCATTCCTTGCCTGGGTGCAATTGCTCTATTCGGGTCCTACAGCTAGGCTGCGGTTTAACAGAGAGCTGTCTGAGCCCTTCTGTCTCCATAGGGGTACCCGTCAGGGTTGCCCGCTATCTCCTCTCCTGTTCGCAATGGCTTTGGAGCCCTTGGCGGAGCGGATCCGGGCCTCCTCCGAGATAGTGGGGTTCAGACGTGGTGCTCGTGAGGACATTGTTTCTTTGTATGCGGATGACACTTTGCTATACCTAGGCGACACTCAGGCCTCTTTAGATGCCGTCATGTCTCTTATTGACTACTTTGGTTCCCTCTCGGGCTTTTCCATAAACTGGGATAAGTCGGTCCTGCTCCCATTAGATCCTCTTCCTGCTCCTCTCCCTGCCAGGGCGGCCACGGTTCGGGTGGTGGATAGGTTTAAATACCTGGGTATTCATGTGTCCCCCGACCCGACTGACTTTTTGGACTTGAACTTGGTACCTCTGCTGCAGAGAATTCGGTCTAAATGCACGAGCTGGTGCAAATTGCCGCTGTCTGTTGCTGGCCGTGTCAACCTTATCAAGATGGTTTGGGCTCCCCAGCTGCTATATGTCTTCCACAATACCCCCATATGGATACCTAGAAGATGGTTTCTCAGGATCGAGTCACAGTTTCGGGAACTTATTTGGTGTAAGAAAGTGGCCAGGATTAAACTTGCCACTCTCCAGATGGCTAAGGACGGGGGGGGGCTTGGCGGTCCCCAACCCCCGGGTGTATTTCCTGGCCTCCCAGGTCCAGCACATGGGCGGCTGGGGGATTGTGGACCCACAGGATTCCATTGGGACCCTCTTGACTCCTCTGGACTCTGACACCCCGGTTCTTGTCCATCTGGAGGCGGGATTTGCGCATCTGCTGGCCAATTTGCCGACGGTGTCCCTGCTCCGTTTGGTGTGGCGATGTGTGAAGGAAATGTTTCGGGTTGAGGGCTTCCTACCGGAGACCCCGATCTGGGACAACCGGAACTATAGAGAACTTGCCCGTCTTGAGGGCTCGGAAATCTGGAGGAATCTGGGGATCCGATTTATGACACAATTGTATAGGACGCAGATTCTTAAATCTTTCCGGGATCTGGAGGAGGAGTCCCGGGTGCCTAGACAGCATTTTTTCAGGTACTTGCAACTCCGGCATGCGCTCTTGGCTCAGGCCAGGTTTTCTCCCCTACGGCTTACCACCCACAGATTTCTGGGGGAGGTACTCCGGGCCTCTGACAAGAAAGGCATGATTCAAAAAAACCTGGAACTGTGTGGGACCTGGGTGTGTGGGTCCGGCACAGAAACCGTGTTTTGACAAAAGAGGAAGGAGAAGAATCCGAAAAGAAGAATTGGGAAACAGACAAGGAAAATGTGAGAGCCAGAAAAATGGGACAACAGAGGACCAGGGGAAAAAGGAAGAGCAGAAGGGTGGGAAAAACGCAAAGAAAAAGCACAAGGGAGGAAAAAGGAAGAAAAAGGAAGGGGAAAGAAAAAGAGAAAGGAAGAAGAAGAAAAGAAAGAGAGAGAAAAAAATAAAAGGAATATTGGAGGGCTATTGGGATTTTTACGGTACTGTAACTAGCGATGGGAAACCACCATATATAAAAAAATATACATTTTTATTATTATATTGTATTAAAAATAGTTACATACAATAACAACAAAGGAAAATTATAAAATAAAAAGTGTACAGAGCAGGTTACCATAATAGTTTGTCAATTACATACAGTTGTAATAATTTCAGGCATTAAGATTTTAATGGTTGCTGGTCTATAATTATAGTTGTCTAGGGAATTTTTATCAACATTCTATATTCTTTGATGATATAATACAATTCTTTTTTTCTGTTTTTCCGTCTCTAACGTCCAACGCCCTTCCCAGTGTTGCTAGCTGTCGACTGCACATATGGCCATGGACTTACTAGGGAATGCCTGGACAGGCTTCATGGCAGATATTCAGTCTAACTGTGGGGTACGAACCAAAACTGAGGAAGATCTACAGGTATACCTGGTTAAAATGCAAAGCTTACTGAAACGAAAGTCTCATTTGTATTGGCACACCAAGTTTTTCTTAAAATATATTAATGACAATATTAGCCCTCAGGGACTTAGGATACATAACTTACCCACTCTACGAGACCCTACAGATAGTTTCAAAAAAGAATGGGAAGGTATCCTGAATACATGCAGCACAGACTTGATGAAGGCCCTGGTGACCCAGTACAAACAAGACATGGTAGTGTTGGACAAAGAAATTGAAGTGATGAATACCCAATTTGAACATGTATTTGATATAACCACTTTTGCCACTAGTTGGCAAGAGGTTAAAAATAAGCTGGAAGCTCTGAATAAGGAAATCATAACCAAAAAACAACAAAAATACAATAAAGACAAACAGGCCTTTGTAGAGGGCTATGCCTATAAATGGACCACTAGAAATTATCCTTCACGATCACGAAGGCCCCCAACACGAAACACTTTAGAAAACACAGAAGAGCACATGGAGTCTGACTCCTCCCTCTCTAGTTCCGTATCACAATTATCACAAGGTTCAAGATATAGCACCACAGCGACACACAATCGCACCAAACCACAAAAACGTGGCAGGGGGGGAATGGGCCCCTCACCCAACCAACCTAACAAAAATAATAAGAAAAAACCCGACACTCGCGCACAACTTCAAACACCATCACAAATGGTAAATCTGACACCCACAGTTCAAAAAATCCTCTCAAAAGGTCTTATCCCCAACACTCAGGTTGAAAATGATGATGGTTTTTTAGTTTTACCCAATACCCCAATCACCAAGAACTCCAAACAGGGCAACCTGGACACATATATGAAACCACAAACCAACTAACTCCTTGTTCAAACACTGATAACACCAAAAAAAAATTTCAATATTATTAATCTGACTGATTTTGAGCTCACAAGGGCACAGGAAGAGGTCCTGGGTCTAGGCCTTGGCTTTTGTCCCTCTAAATCTATTGACACTTCAGAAACTATTAAGGACTTGCATCTCTTTGTAAGAAACCTTACTTTCAGATATATCTTTGACACCGATAGAAAACAAAAACAACTTGAGCGACAAATAGCGGAACGGACCAAACATCTCACCATGGCCGAAAGTAGAGCCCTGAAAGATCTGGTCCTCCTGTATGAGGAGGGCAACACAGAGGTGGTCTCAGTCATTGATGCCCCGGCCCCCCCTGTGGAACCCACCCATACACAGGGAACCTTGATCCCTAAAAAAACTTTTAAACCTAAATCAGAAAAATTTCCAGACTTAACCAACCCTAACATCTGGACCTTTGTCCAAAGGGTTTCCCAGGACCTTAAATCAATCTCTTGGTCATCTGTAACTAGTAATCTAACACGTGAACAAGAAGCAGCACTAAAACAGTTAAAAGCAAATAAGAATATGTTGATAAAGCCTTCAGACAAAGGTGGCAACATCGTGATTATGTCACCCCAACAATATGAACAGATGTGCATGAAGGTCCTGGAAAACCCTGATTGGTACTGCCCTATTCCATCTACATGTATCCAGGGATTCATTGAAGAATTTAAACTACTCTGTAACAACGCCTATGCAGTCGGATTGATAGACAAAGATGTGTACAATTTTCTAAATGTTAAATTCCCCAAAACACCAACGTTTTACACGTTACCGAAAGTTCACAAAGACATTTTGTCTCCCCCGGGTAGACCTATTATATCGGGCAACGAATCACTGACTGAGAATGCCAGTAAATTCGTTGACTCATTCCTTATCCTCATGTATGTGGTTTACCCTCATATATACGTGATACCACCGATCTTCTCAAACATCTGGAAGAGATTCAGGTCCCTCCGGATGCCCTGCTCGTAGCCATTGATATCGAGGCCTTGTACTCGAGCATCCCGCACGAGCAGGGCATCCGGATGGCTGAATCCTTCTTAAAAGAACAAGACCGTACCACCTGGCCCCTCATGAATTTTGTCCTTGAATTACTTAGATTTATTTTGACCAGAAACTATTTCACTTTTTTGGAGCAGATATATCTGCAAATACAGGGGGTTGCGATGGGCACTTGCTGCGCACCGTCCTATGCCAACCTATATCTTGGTGGCTGGGAGCGCCTGGTGTTCTCCAATGAGAACATGGAGCTATGGCTGTCACATGTTCTCATTTGGTACAGATTCATTGACGATCTACTGATCATTTGGACAGGTAGCAGAGAGGATTTAGAGGAATTTTTATTGGCATTGGATAACAATGATCTCAATTTAAAATTTACACACACGATTAGTCATCAACAGATTTCTTTTTTGGACCTCAATATCTCTCTGCTGCCAGATGGCCGTATTGACACGGATCTGTACCGAAAACCCAGTGCAGGCAACACTATACTGTGCGCAGCAAGTGCCCATCCCACCCCTCTGATTAAAAGTATACCGTACGCCCAATATCTCAGACTTCGTAGAAATTGTGCAACTGACACGAATTTCTATACCCAGGCCAACCTTTTGAGGTCAAGGTTGTTAGCCAGAGGCTATTCTAAAAGCCTTTTGAGAAAAGCATTCAATCGAGCGAAGGCTAAACCAAGATCTGAACTCCTATATAAAACCACACCTAGAGATGACCAACAAAATGTGAGGTTCATCACGAGGTTTTCTGCACACGAAGAAATCCTCCGTGATGTCCTGCACAAACACTGGCCTATCCTTACACAGGACTATACGCTAAATAAATATGTTAAACCCAGACCCGATCTAGTTTTCAGGAGAGCCACATCTCTTAGAGATAATCTTGTTAAAAGTCATTATAAAACTCAGACTCTCCATCATGGAAACAAAAAGGGTACATATCCCTGTGGATCCTGCAGCAGATGCCCTTGGATCCGTATGGGTAATGGTATCCGTTTACCTAATGGCCAATGGCTGAAATCTAAACAATATGCTGACTGCAATACACAGGGACTCGTTTATTTAATGACTTGCCGATGTGGTTCCTACTATGTCGGCAAGACAATACGCAAACTAGGGCAGAGAATTGGGGACCACGTATATTATTCAGAGGGAGGCACATACCAAACCAGTGTCACAAGACACATTCATTTATATCATAAATTTGACAATTCTGTTGTTTCATTCTTTGTCCTAGAGGTCGTCCCCCAGGATCCCTGTGGGGGGAACTGGGACAAGCGTATTCTTCAAAAAGAATCATACTGGATACCAAACCCCCAGGTATTAACGAAATGGCTACCTACAAACCATTTCTTGGCTGAATCTGCAGCTAATCCACATGCTGCAGATTCTGCATGGAAACATTCAGGACATCCCTGGGTGGATCCATATGGTCGATTGTTGCATTTCTACAGTTATTGCGCATATGGGACTGCGTTGGACCATGAGAGTTTCCCTTACTCTGATTTAATTGAAGTGGGTAATTACTCTAAGCGGTCTTATTATATACACTCTTTTAGGTATTATATTCTCTGTTTTTCTTTCCTTCCCTAGACTTGCTAATATAAATTTGGTACCATAGACCAGCAAACCAAGCTTAAATTATATTGTTAACATTTGATATGATAGGCTACACATATCCCATTGTGATGCCTACCAATAGTCATTGCCGGCCCGATGTGATTGGAAACAATCCAGGGACCTTGCAATGCATTTTTGAATGTATGTTTCAATTTTTGTTTACATGGGTGTTTCATTCTTGTATCTTTATATTGTGGTGTATTTGTTGTACATTGTAAAACATTATGCTTTTCAATTGCATATATGGAGTCGATTTCTAATTATCTTTTATTTTTGTACTGGAGCTGGATTCATGCAAATTCACGGTCCTTTGCTATCCACTACCTGACGGCAGGGGGCGGCATCACTCGGCACTCCCAACGGATGTGTGGTCTCTGGACTGACAGACGTGCGGGGCCATGATCCCGCCCATGTCTGATCATGTGACTGCGTACAGCTGTGTTTTCGGCTGAACACTACGCAGCACGGCGCGCGCCCTTGCGTGGCAAGCGCCGTTAGGGACCTGACCCGACGCACTTGCGTCACTTCCGCCCGGATGTGCGCACGCGCGCCGGGTTGAGGGGACGTTCAAAAGGCGGCTTGTTGGCGTTACCCCTGCAGATGCCGGGGTTCACGCCATCAGATAACATACCAGGTAAGCGCTGTGGAGCCTTTTTTTTTTTTTGAGCTGATACTCTGACACGTATTTATACAAACTTCCTTTAAGCTGTATACAACTTACCTTTTGTTATTCAGATATTCAAGTGCCTTTTACCTTCCCGAAGGGAGCCTCCACCTAGGAAATCAACTTACCTTCTTAACGTTGAGATCCATTTAGATATAGAGCCATAAAGAACCCTCTGTGCTATTCGGGTGTAGCTGCAATTGCATATACACAACCGATGCGCGGTAAGCTCGAACTCCATTAGAGCAATTAACCCCTTCACACACAGATTTTTGTAATATTATACACAAAATTAAGCAGCGCTGGCACTCAAGTGATATATTATAATACTGTTTTCCAATTAAAATATATAAATAACACTCTAATAATATGTGCTCAATTGTGTAAAAAATCCTCATAAAAAATATTCATAATAAAACTACATTAGTAGAACACAATTTAGTGATAATAAAGTGAAGTATATAAAAAAGTCCATACAATAAATTAATTATACAATAGTGTCCTTATGGTGATCCAAAAGTAAAGTGCTCCAGTGCTGATATACAATAAGGTGCTCCAAACGTGATAGGTGCCCCTCTCGGTTCCCCACTCACCAACTCGCCAATATTTGGAAGCCTTGATAATATTGCACATAAGCCCTTGGCACCAGGATCTTTATACAAGATTCTCCATACGCCTTTCAGTATATATGCATGGGTCCGCTTGCGCATCCACCATTAGGAATAAAAAAGGCCGTACATAGTGAAGTATGTAAATACAGTTTAATCTCGCTGCAAAGTCAAAAACATACTCACAGCATAGAGATAGTATATGGGCATGTACAAAAAAACCTCGTGGTTACGCCGCTCGGCGTGCGTTCCACGGGCAGGAAGTAGCCAACCGGAAATGACGTGCCGCTCCGTGCGTAGCAGGAAATACGTCAACGCGTTTCGCCGTAAGTTCCGGCGTTTTCAAAGGCCCTTTTTCTTTGCGTTTTTCCCACCCTTCTGCTCTTTCTTTTTCCCCTGGTCCTCTGTTGTCCCATTTTTCTGGCTCTCACATTTTCCTTGTCTGTTTCCCAATTCTTCTTTTCGGATTCTTCTCCTTCCTCTTTTGTCAAAACACGGATTCTGTGCCGGACCCACACACCCGGGTCCCACACAGTTCCAGGTTTTTTTGAATTATCATTAGGGATGTTGGTACAATATTATAGTTATACAACAAACATCCAATTGTGTAAGAAAGGCATGATATCTGAGGTGTATGCCGCTCTGTTAGGCTCGTTTCAAGACCCGGCCACCCTCCCTGCCAGAACGGCGTGGGAGGAGGACCTTGGTCCCATTGATGGTGAAACGTGGGAGCTATGTCTGGCCTCCATTCCCTTAGTCTCGGTCTCGGTCTCTCACAAGATCTCGCACCTCATGTTGTTCCATAGGGCGTATAGAACACCTGTTAAGCTCCATAGGTGGGGTCACAGACCTACCCCTCTCTGCCCAAAGTGTGACCGGGGTACTTCTCAATCCTACCTGTTGTATGGTGGGCGGTGGAGAGTTCTCGATTGCCCGCTAGCACTTAACTCAGGATTGGACAATGGGTTGCTTATTTGATTGCTTTATGGAATGTTATTTGCACATTGTACTGCCTTATTTTCTGTACAATATTGGTTGTTAACAGAAGAGAAGGAAAATAATTTTCTTTTGTTCTGTATGCACTTACTACTGTATGTATAATGCTTAACACTGTGTTTTTTGTTCTCAATAAATTTACTTTTTAAAAAAAAAAAAAAAAAGCTTTGGGTGGTGGCCCGGGACGAGGTGTTGTTCTTCGATAAGCCTTCTGCTGCTGTTCAGTGGCTGGATGTGAATGGTGGGGCCCTGCGAGCGGCTGCCTCCCCTAGGAGAGAAGACCCCTGAGGACTGCTCCTATCGTCTGGTCCTTTTGAACTCTGGTCGGCCGGTCATGGATCCTGTTGGTTCTCCTGCCTGTTCCTGGCACTTGAGGTTACACATACTTTTCCTGATATGGCGGGAGCTCTTTGGCTGCTACCCCTCACATGGTTGCTATTTTAGAGGTGACTGCATTGGCATCGGTGGTCCCTCTCCGGTTTCCCCCCCTTGGTCCTGACTGGACATGCCCTATTGACTTTTCCCTTTCCCCACACGTGGCAGACGTGTATTCCCTTTTTATCCCCCCCTTTTTTCCTTTTTTCTGGTCCTGGACTTTGGTTCAATTTTTGCTCTTTCTGCATGCATTTTATTACTTTACTGCATTAATGTTACCCTATGCTGATGATATTTCTCCTGAATGTTCTCTATGCTGGGGCTGCTCCGGTACTGTGTGGGCTGGACGGCCGCTCCTGTTGTGGTCTCGCTCTGGTGGGGATGTGCGGAAGGGGGGTAATGGGTTTACCCCTTTTGGGTACCCTTTCTTGCCTCTCTGGCCAGGATGCCTGATGCTCCGTATATGGCTACACTGTGACTATGGCTGATAATGTTTGTGTAATGTCCTGTAACGTGCGGGGCCTCGGCAACCCGGTTAAGAGGATGGTAGTGCTCCGCACCGTTAAACGCCTGCAGGCAGACGTGGTTTGTCTGCAGGAGACCCATATGTCTCCCTCCGCTACCCCGTGTTTAGCTCCTAGTGTATTTAGTCACTAATTTCACTCTGTGTACTCCACTTATTCGAGAGGGGTGTGTATTTTAATCAAGAAGGGGGTTCGGTTCCTTTGCTCAAAGTCTGTGATTGACCCTGAAGGCCGGTTTTTTGTTTTATCCTGCCAGCTTGCAAGCCTTAGGTGCATACTTGTAGCGGTCTATGTGCCTCCTCCATATTCTGCAGGGGTGCTTAGACTTTTTGTGCCACATATTGCTCAGCTCCCGGATGTGCCCCTGCTGATGTTGGGGGACTTTAATGCTGTACTTGACCCTGCCTGGGATAGGTTTTCCTCTCACTCCGGTGGACCTATGCTGGCCGGGGGGCTACGCCCCTTGCTCGGCTGGTGGGTGAACTCGGACTGACAGATGTTTGGAGGCTGGGCCACCCTGAGGTGTGAAGGTTTTCGTGCTTCTCGGCGTCCCACTCGGGCTTATCTAGAATTGATCTGGGGTTGGGTAATGGTTCGCTGCTGCCTCTGGTGGTTGCAGCGGATTATGCTCCCCGGGAGGTATCCGATCATTCTCCCCTTTGGGTTAGTTTGTCTCTTCTGGATACTAGGGGGAATTCACTTTGGAAACTCAACACTTTCTGGCTAACGCTCTTTCCTAGTCCTGATCCCTTACCGCCCAAACTGGCATCCTTTTTTGCTGACAATTTAGACTCCGCAGAGGTGGGGGTGGTGTGGGATGCGGCTAAGGCATTTATGAGAGGTCAGTTTATACGTGTGGTTAATAACATTAAGACGGGCACCAAGCAATGGGAGACTACTGTGTTAGATGCGGCAACAAGGGCAGAGGACACAACCCGTCTGATGACACTCAGAGGTCTTGGCTGGCTGCTCAGTCTATGGCCAAGTCTGTTTCAATTCAAAAAGCTGAAAACAAGCGCTTCTTCTTGCAGCAGAGGTATTTTGAGGAGGGAGAAAATACAGGTCATATGTTGGCCATGCTGGTTCGTTCGCAACAACCTGCGGCCTTTATACCCATGATCAGGGATCCTCAGGGGGTGCTCTGGCACGCCACGGCTGACGTAGGGAGAGTGCTTGGGGAGTTCTATGCTGATCTTTACTCTAAAATCTCGGCTGATTCCCAGGAAATTGCCGATTTTTTGCCTTCCTGCGAGTTGCCTTCTCTGTCTGCCTCAGACGTGGCTGTGTGCTTGGTGAACCCCTCACGGAAAGCGAAATTTATGCGGCCTTGAAATCTCCGGGGGCTGATGGTATCCCGTCGGAGGTTTACAGCCGATACGCTGAACAGTTGGTGACCGTGCTGTTGCGGGTGTTCAACTAAGCCTTCCGTGTTGGCCACCTTCCTGCCTCTATGTCCGAAGCTATAGTTGTTTTACTGCTGAAGCCCGGCAAGGATCCGCTTTTGGCAGATTCTTATAGGCCCATATCTATACTCACAACGGACATTAAAATTCTTGCTAAGATACTGGCCACTAGGCTGTCTTCTGTTGTCCAGGGGGTTGTCCATAGGGATCAGTCAGGGTTTATCCCGACCAGATCAACGGCACTTAATCTCCGCAGGCTATTTCTGAACCTTCAGCTCCCGGTGGACAACCCAGGGAATCGGGCAGTCTTTTCGCTAGATGCCGCTAAGGCATTCGATAGTGTTGAATGGGTGTACCTATGGGAAGTTATCAAGCGCTTTGGTGTGGGAGAAAACTTTCTGACCTGGGTGCGGGTATTATACGCTGCTCCCACGGCCAGACTGAGGGTGAACGGGGAGCTTTCTGGACCTGTTTGCACAGGGGGACTAGACAGGGCTGCCCGCTATCTCCATTGCTGTTTGCCATGGCACTGGAGCCCTTAGCGGCGCGGATTCGGTCCTCCCCTGACATAGTGGGGTTCAGAAGGGGCTCCCGCGCAGATGTTATCTCGCTTTATGCAGATGACACACTGCTCTACCTAGGTGATACGAGGGAATCATTACGGGCGGTGATGTCCCTTATTGACTATTTTGGGTCCTTGTCTGGATTTTCCATAAATTGAGATAAATCAGTTTTAATGCCCCTTGATCCCATAACTCAGCCTCTTCCGGACTGCGCATCTGCAGTGAGAGCGGTTGACTCTTTCAAATATTTGGGGATTCAAGTGTCTCCTGATCCTACCCACTATGTCACGATGAACCTCGTACCTCTGCTGCAGAAGTTCCGCTCTAAGTGCACGAGTTGGTGCAAACTTCCCTTATCGGTGGCGGGCCGTGTCAATTTAATTAAGATGGTGTGGGCTCCACAACTTCTTTATGTCCTGCACAACTCCCCGATCTGAATACCCCGGAAGTGGTTCTATAGGATTGAATTCCAGTTCCGAGAACTGATCTGGTGCAAAAAGGTGGCTAGGATTAAGCTGGCTACCCTTCAGATGGGCAAGGATAGTGGTGGCTTGGCTATTCCTAACCCCAGAGTATATTTTCTAGCCTCCCAGGTTCAGCATATGGGGGGCTGGGGTCTTTTGGATCCATTTGATCCTGTCGGGTCCTTATTGGTCCATCCTGACTCGCCTCACCCTGTCCTTGTACACCTTGAAGCGGGGTTCTCCAATATGGGGACTCGTTGCCCACGATCATTTTGATTCGCATGGTGTGGGTGGTGCTGTGTCAAGGGGATGTTGCAGATCACGGGTTACCTTCCTCAGACTCCGATTTGGGATAACCACAACTTTTCGGAACTGTTTCGTTTAGAGGGCGCCGAGATGTGGAAAGCCCATGGTATATATTTTATAGCACAATTGTTCAGAGCTGGGTTATTGAAATCTTTTCAGGACTTGCAGAGGGAGCTTGATGTTCCTAGGCACTGCTTGTTTCGCTATCTCCAATTGAGACACGCGATGATGGCCCAGGCAGGCTTGTCTTCCTTGTGTTTCGGGTCTCGGACAAGAAGGGTATGATCTCGCAGGCTTATGCCCTTCTGTTGGGATCCGTGCAGGACCCCTCTTCCCTCCCTGCTCATGCAGGGTGGGAGGGGGATCTTGGACCCATAGATGGGGAGACGTGGGATCTGTGCCTCTCATTGATCCCTTTAGTGTCGGTATCGGCCTCCCATAAGATATCTCACTTATTTTTGTTTCACAGAGCTTACAGAACACCAGTACAACTGTTCCGTTGGGGACGCAGAGCTACCCCCTTGTGCCCCAAATGCGAGAGAGACCAGGGTACACTTATACACATGCTGTGGAGATGTCCCAAACTGTTTCGCTACTGGGGGGAGGTAATTGCCACAATTTCTAAAGTGTATAATTTTCAGCTGCTAAGGGATCCTGTGGTCTGTCTGCTTGGTGCTCTGGAGGTGGAAACTCTGACCCCAAATGCTCACGTTGCCGTGTTGAGATTGTTGTACATTGCTCGCAAATTGATTGCTAGATTCTGGATCGCCTCCAGGGTACCGAGCAGGGGTCAGTGGATTACGCAGGTAAATGCCTCTTTAGTCAGGGAAAAGCTGACATACCAACATCGAAAAGCTCATAAGAAATTTACTTCATTATGGCAACCTTGGTTGGATAACCCAGCCTTGGCTACCCCCCCAGTTGGTTATGGATCGGCTGCTCATGGAATAGGGTGGCATTTCTTGAGACGGTTTAGCGTGCAGAGTCCTCTCATCCTTTTCTTTCCTCCCCCCTCCCTTTTAAGTTTTCTGCCACTGTTTTTTTTTTTCTCTTTCCCTTCTCCTTTGCACTTAGTACTTCAGGTGGGTTTTTGCTACTTCATGGAGGTGTGTGCTGTGTTGCTTGATGTGCATGGTCCTATTACTATTGGGAAGGAATGCCTGTGTGTTGTTTTTATTTATCCTTCCCCTATGCACATGGGCACATGCTCAGCTTTGTTTACTTGGCTGTAATAGTCACCTGAATGTGATGATTTATGGAGGTCATTTTTCTGTAATGTTGCTGTTATATTCATTGTACATTTGTATTTTTCTGAACACTAGTTTTGTACATGGTTCTATTTACCGTTCATGTTATTTATTCAGTGTACTGTTTATACTCAATAAATATTATATTTTTCTTGAAAAAAAAAAAAAGAAATGCACATTTACCCCTTTAGTGGATTGGTGCATTTCCACCAGGGGTCTGCTAGCAATGGAATGGTTAATAATCATGACTTCCAACACACAGATCTTCTAGCAAACAAAGGGTTAATCACACATTTCCAACGCATCTGCCAGCAATAAAAGGGTGAATGTCCAGTCACTAGGGATCATCTTCTAGGAATTAATTTACACAGCACTGCCTTCAATGCCCCTTCCCCAAAAAAACACTGCCTGAAATGTGCCACCCCTTCCCTCATCACAACTCTGTTGCCAAACACCTCATCTCTATGATTTGTGCAGTTACCTTCATACCATCTTCTTCCACATTCTCTTATGCTGGCAGGAGTACAGTACATGCTGAGGGCAGACCTGGAGTGTTCCAGCCACCCACATGTGCATAGGCAATACTTCTATTCAGAACTTGAAGCCGATGCCTGCTTAGTAAAAACTTCCCCCCTTCTGTACAGCGGCTACTAATGGAGAGGAGAGGTACTGTGAGCCTATATCAATAGACTGTCAGGCTGAGCTGCTGGGATCGTCTCACAAACAAGCAAGCCTATATTTCCAGGACAACGACCGGGACAAAGATGAGGCGGGACATTGAGCTAATTTTTGGGACTGTCCTGGCAAATTCGTGAGTGTTGGCAAATATGCTTATAGCATTCAAGTAAAAGATAACATGTCAGAACAAAAAACAAAACAGAATAACAAAACAGAATCACTGATTTGGAATCAGGTGTAGCTAATCACCTTAATGGCACACAAAGCCATTTAACTTTCAACTGTGATTAGCTGGGGTCATTTTGATTATCGCAGCATGAAAAGCGCTTCCCTGGAGCATTTCAGTCACTGATAGTGCAACTGAAGTAATCAATTATGGGTGACAAGGCAATGTCAAAAGATCTCCAGGATAAAGTTGTGGACAGGCACAAATCAGAAGATGGTTACAAAATGTCAAAGACTTTATCAATGCCTAGAAGCACAGTGAAATCTATAATTAAGAAGAAGTTAGCTGGTACAACACAGACCCTCCCTGGATCAGGACGTTGCTCCAAACTGTATGAAAGAGCCATTAGAAAACTGGTCAGAGAGGCTACCAAGAGGCCAACAGCAACTCTGAAGCATTTTCAAAAATGTATAACCAAGAGCAGTCATTGTGTGCATGTCGCAACAATATCACAAATTCCCCACAAATTTGGCTTGTATGGGAGGATTACAAGAAAAAAAACATCCCTTTAAGGAAGGACACATGTAGTCATGACTGAGCTTTGCCAACATGCACCTTGAAGATTTTCGGGCCACATGGAAAAAGGTGTTCTGGTCAGATGAGACTAAAATTCAATTATTTGGCCTCAACACCAAGCAATATGTATGAAAATCTGCTGCCCTCTACCAGAAAGTTGTCAATGGGAAGAAGGTTTACCTTCCAACTAGTGATGAGCCGAACACCCCCCGATTTGGTTCACACCAGAACACCGCGAACAGAGGAAAAGTTTGTTTGATTTTCGAGGTTCGAGTCCCATAGACTTCAATGGGGTTAGTTTGTTCAAACGGCCTCATTTTGAAGGCTTAACCACTTAAGCCCCAGAAGATTTTACCCCCTTCCTGACCAGGGTTTTTTTTGCGATTTTTTACTGCGTGACTTTAACGGACAATTGCGCGGTCGTGCGACGCTGTACCTAAACAAATTTCACGTCCTTTTTTTCCCACAAACAGAGCTTTCTTTTGGTGGTATTTGATCACCTGTGCGATTTTTTGATCATGCGTTATAAACAAAAAAAGAGCGTAAATGTTGCAAAAATAACAATATTTTTCACATTTTTTTATATGAAATTCCCCAAAAAAAATTTAAAAATCAAAATTTTTTAACAATTTTGGCCAATTTGTTTTATGCTACATATGTTTGGTAAAAAAAAATTGCAAAAAGCGTATTTTGATTGGTTTGCGCAAAAGTTATCGCGTTTACTAACAAAGGGAAAGATTTTTGTCATTTTTGGTGTTTTTTTTTAACGAGTAATGGCGGCAATCTGCGATTTTTTTTGCGGGACTGCGACATTGCGGCGGACAGATCGGACCCTTGACTGACATTTTTGACACTTTTGGGGTTACCAGTGACATTACTGCAGTAATCAGTGCTATACATATGCACTGTTACTGTAAAAATGACACTGGCAGGGAAGGGGTTAACTGTATTGGAGAGGGAGGGGTTAAGTGTGTCCTAGGGGCGTGTTTCTAACTGTGATGGGACATGTCTCCTATTGTAAAAACAGAGATCAATGGTTCTACATAGTAGAACCGTCTAATCTCCATTTTTACACAGGGGAGAATGACAGGCGGCTTGTTTACATAAGCCGCCCGCCTTTCTCCCGCTCTACCAACGATCGTAGTGTGACCGGCGGACATTGGGTCCGCCGGTCACACGTGCGGACTCCTCCGTGAACGAGCCGGGGCGGGCGCGCGCCTCAGCGGGCGCGCGCTCGCCCGCTATTGGCTCACAAACCGGTCACAGGCTAGTGACATATATATACGTCACTTTGCCTAGCCGAGGCTGACCGCCGCAGTATATCTACTTGCGGCGGTCGGCAAGCGGTTAAATGCAAGTTATTGCCCCAAAAAAGTGTATGGGGGGTCCGGGTCCTGACCTGGGGAACATGTAGCAATGAAAAAAAAAGTTTTTAAAAACTATCGTTTTTAAAGGAGCACTGATTTACTGATCTTAAAGAGGAAGTAAACCCTCCTCGGGAAGTTGTACCTATAGGTAAGCCTATATTAAGGCTTACCTATAGGTACTGTAAATATCTCCTAAACATGTACCGTTTAGGAGATATTTACCTTTCATGCAGCCAGTGACGTCACTGGCGCATGCGCTCTGAAGGACCGGCCGCTCGTGCCGTTCCTTCAGAGTCCCGTGCCGTGACCGTCGGCTCCCTCGCGCGTGCGCGGGAGTGACGTCACCGCGGCTCCGGCCAATCAGATGGCCGGATGCCGCGATCCCGGAAGACGGGCGACTGAACATGTCGCCCGTCATACAGGTGAGCGAGCGGCACGGCAGGGGCTCGTTGTAAGGTAAGTATTTGATAATGGGCTAGTATGCGATGCATACTAGCTCATTATGTGTTTCTCTTGCAGGTTGTAAAAAAAAATAAATAAATTTGAAACGAGTTTACAACCTCTTTAATGAGGCTTAAAGTGAAACTAAAAAAAATGAAAAATTCCTTCAAATATCGTGCCTGGGGGGTCCCCTGAATGTGCCTGTAAAGTAGTGCATCTCTACGATGTATGTAGCCTGCTGCAGCTATACTGACATTTCTAAAGCAAAAAATGTCAAGTGATTGAGTGATGCTGAATGGTTACCAAGACAATGCGTTTCAGAGGCGGAGCCTCCTTCAGGTCCCCAAGGAACCTGAAGAAGGAATTGAAGGAGGCTCCTCCTCTGAAATGCATTGTCTTGGCAACCATTCAGCATCACTCCGTTCCTATTTCTACCCTCGCGCTGCTTCCAGCGATGCTGAGGGGCCCATGCGCAGTCGGGACTAGCTGGTGGGTCTGTGCGCAGGCACACTGGGACCTGCACGCTGCTGCCTGGGGGAGGCTTGAGACGGACGGGCACGAATTTGCCGTGTCCCTAGTTTACTCCAGTCGAAGGGTGGACCAATGGCCATCCGAGAGGGAGAGGGGAAGAAGGAGATTGATGCGCCTGTCATGAGCTTAAGAAATGCGAGTGTAATTGATTCAGTTATGTGGTTTAACCACTTAAGCCCCGGAAGATTTTACCCCCTTCCTGACCAGGGGGTTTTTTGCGATTTTTTACTGCGTGACTTTAACGGACAATTGCGTGGTCGTGCGATGCTGTACCTAAACGAATTTCACATCCTTTTTTTCCCACAAACAGAGCTTTCATTTGGTGGTATTTGATCACCTGTGCGATTTTTTGATCATGCGCTATAAACAAAAAAAGAGCGTAAATTTTGAAAAGATAACAATATTTTTCACTTTTTTTATATGAAATTCCCCCCCAAAAATGTAAAAATCAAAATTTTTTAACATTTTCGGTCAATTTGTTTTATGCTACATATGTTTGGTAAAAAAAATTGCAAAAAGCGTATTTTGATTGGTTTGCGCAAAAGTTATCGCGTTTACTAACAAAGGGAAAGCTTTTTGTCATTTTTGGTGGGTTTTTTTTTAACGAGTAATGGCGGCGATCTGCGATTTTTTTGCGGGACTGCGACATTGCGGCGGACAGATCGGACCCTTGACTGACATTTTTGACACTTTTGGGGGTACATTACTACAGTAATCAGTGCTATACATATGCACTGTTACTGTAAAAATGACACTGGCAGGGAAGGGGTTAACTGTATTGGAGAGGGAGGGGTTAAGTGTGTCCTAGGGGCGTGTTTCTAACTGTGATGGGACATGTCTCCTATTGTAAAAACAGAGATCAACGGTTCTACATAGTTGTTCTTACACAGGGGAGAATGACAGGCGGCTTGTTTACATTTACATACATAAGCCGCCTGACTTTCTCCCTATCTACCGACGATCGTAGTGTGACCGGCGGACATCGGGTCCGCCAGTCACACGTGCGGACTCCTCTGTAAACGAGACGGGGCGGGCGCGCGCCTCAGCGGGCGTGCGCTCACCCGCTATTGGCTCAAAAGCCGGTCACACGCTAGCGACGTAGATCTACGTCACTCTGCCTGGCCGGGGCTGACTACCGCAGTAAACATACTGTGCGCAGTCGGCAAGCGGTTAATAAATGTTATCACGCGAGGTGGGCTGTGCGCTGTTGTCTCCTTTCTTCAGCGCTAGAACTGACCATAGTCTGCCACCCAGTGGAAACAAGGAGAAGCTGCAACGACCTCGCATTAGAAGTCTAAATACCCCAGCAGGCCATGGAGAGTTCATCTGATCAGTGCATGATCTGGTGATATATCGCATTTATGTGTGTATTGGTGTTGCAGGAATGAGACCTGCTGGTAAGAATTCCATGCAAATTTGAAATTGAATGTGCTATATAAGTGCAAAAATTGTGCCTTTGCGGAAGGTGGTGCCTGAGCACCATAACCAAGGCCTCGCAGTTGCTCTTGGTGGGTGCAGGAATGGGACCTGCTGGTAAGAATTACATGCAAATGTGAAATCGCACGTGCTATACAAATGCCAAAAATTGGGCCTTTGCGGAAGGTGGGGCCTGAGCACCATAACCAAGGCCCAGAGATGTATAATAACTAAGTAGAACTACTTCACTAGTGTACTTAAGTACCGAAAGGCGGTATCTGTACTTTCCTGGAGTAGAATTTTTTTCTCCTACTTCCACTTTTACTTCACTACATTTTTTCAATGATTTCAATACTTCTACTCCGATATTTTTTTTCTGTGCTGCATAGTTACTCGTTACAATTATAAAAATTACCACTGCCAGAACAGTAGATGGCAGGTTTCATGAAACTCAAAACGTGTGTATTATCAGCGCATAGGAAAATAAATGCTACTGTATGTATAAATAAAAGCTGCATTTGAAATAATAAAAAACAATATGTTGTTGAAACTTTTGACTTCTTTCTTTAATAACTACATAACACAGTACTTGTACTTTTACTTTCAGTACTTGAGTAGCAATTTTTTTTTCAAAACTACTGGTACTTTTACTTTCAGTACTTGAGTAGCAAATTAAGAAAAAAAAAAAAACTACTTGCAATACTTAAGTACAAAAAATGTTGAATACTTTAGTACTTAAGTCACTTTTTGATCGAGCACTTCCACTTCTACTCAAGTCACTTTTTGATCGAGCACTTGTACTTTTACTCAAGGATGGGTTTCGAATACTTTATACAACTCTGCCAAGGCCTCAGTTACTCTTGGTGGGTGCAGGAATGGGACCTGCTGATATGAATTCCATGCAAATGTGAAATTGCATGTGCTATACAAGTGCCAAAAATTGTGCCTTTGTCATATGGTGGTGCCTGATCACCGCAGCCAAGGCCTCGCAGTTACTCTTGCTGGGTGCAGGAATGGGACCTGCTGGTAAGAATTCCATGCAAATTTGAAATCCCATGTGCTATACAAGTGCCAAAAATTGGGCCTTTGGTGTTGGTGGTGCCTGAACACCGTAACCCCTCAGTTAGCAGGGCAAAGGGACAGGGCCTGCTGTTAGAAATGACATACGACATTTTAAATTGTATGCACCTGTCATACAAGTGCAGAAAAATTAGGCCTTGGGGGTTGGTAGTGACCTAAACCAAAAACATTGTTGGAAGCTAGCAGAATCAAGGTAGAGGAATAGGATAGGCAGCATATGCAGTCTTCAAGGGATGGCAGACCCCTAGCAAATTCAATCTGTTACATCAGCATCAGGGGCCTGATAGCTCTTGTTGATCCAGGACTGGTTCATTTTGATGAAAGTCAGCTGATCAATAGAGTCTGTGGACAGAGGCACTCTTTTGTCCGTCACAAAACCTCCAGCAGCACTGAACGTCCATTTGGAAGGCACGCTGGAAACAGGACAGGCCAGTAGCTCCATTGCATATTGAGCAAGTTCTGGTCAGTGGTCCATCGTCAAGACCCAGTAAGCCAGTGGATGCGCAGCTGGAAAGGTCTCCAAGTCTGCTCTTGCACCTAGATAATCATGCACCATATGATGGAGACGCTGGCGAAGGTTGCTTAAACCTAACAGCCCTGGGTGCTGCTGAGGACAAAAGAACTGTTTAAAGGCTCAGTCCTAGGACCAACCTTGTTCAATTTATTCATAAACAGAATTGAAGACGGGATCAGTAGTTCGATATCAGTTTTTGCAGATGACACAAAATTGGGCAGGGTAATAACTGCACAGCATGAAGCAGAAATCCTACAGAATGACCTGGACAAAATAACGGAGTGGGCAACGACATGGCAAATTAGGTTTAATGTGGAGAAGTGTAAGGTTTTGCACTTGGGGACTAAAAACATAAAAGCACAATACACGTTAGGGGGGGAACCCTTGGGGGAAAGATCTGGGAGTCTTGGTTGATGATAGATTAGGCAATAGCATGCAATGTCAAGCGGCAGCTACCAAAGCCAGCAGAATATTAGCATGCATAAAGGGATGTATTCCAGAGATAAGACTATAATCCTTCCACTTTATAAAACTCTGGTCCGACCATATCTGGAGTATTCTGTCCAGTTCTGGTCGCCAGTCCTCTGGAGGGATGTATTGGAGCTTGAGAGAGTCCAGAGAAGGACAACTAAACTGATTAGGGGATTGGAGGACCTTAATTATGAAGAGCGTCTGCAATCGCTTGATTTATTCTCCCTGGAGAAGAGACGCCTGAGGGGGGACATGATAGCAATTTATAAATATCTCAATGGGGATCTCGGCATAGAAAAACAGCTATTCAGTCGAAGGGATTGCATGAGCACTCGAGGGCATACAATGCGATTAGAGGAGAAGTGTTTTAACCTCAGGCATCATGGGGGGTTCTTTACTGTTAGGGCTTCAAGATTGTGGAATTCTCTACCACAAGAGGTGGTTTCTGCGGGAAGTATGGTGGCTTACAAAAGACTCTTAGACGTACATCTCAAGGATCAGAACATTCAGGGCTATGTGAGATGATTACAGCCACACACACCTACACAGGTTGAACTGGATGGACTATTGTCTTTGTTCAACCTCACCTACTATGTAACTATGTAAAAGGCATTTGTCAGCTGGCCGCCTTCTCCACCGCTCCTCTTTTGGCTGAACAATGCCTTAGAAACACATCCGGAGAATGTTGACCTCCCAGTGTCTGGAAAGGCAGTACACAATATTTTTCAAGGCCTCCTCAAGATGTTTCATCCTCTGATCACTCTGCGAAGACAGGAGGAGCTCTGCAACTTTACCTTTGTAACATGGATCAAGAAGGGTTGCCAATCAGTAATGATCCCTCTCCTTGATAGCATGAATCCTCGGGTCCTTTCACATGCTTTGCAGAATCAGGGAGCCCATGCAATGTAAGTTTGAGGAGGCATGAGCTTCTGAGTCCTCTGGGTCACTAAGGAAGACACTGTCAGCAGGAGCAACCTCTCCCCAACCACGTACAACTCCTGTGGTTTCTGGGGAATCAAAACCATCCCTTGTAGACTGCTGTATGCTATCCTCTTCCTCTACATCCATGCTGCCGAAATCCTCATGAAAGGAAGTCCTCCTCTTCCTGCCACTGTTCTGCCTCAAGTGCCCTGTCCATGATTCCACGCAGCGTGTGCTCCAGCAGGTAGACTAGCGGGATAGTGTCACTGATGCATGCATTGTCCCAGCTCACCATCCGAGTGGCCTCCTCAAATGGTGACAGGACGATGCATCCATCCTTAATCAAAAGCCACTGGCGTGGTGAAAAAAAGACAAGGGCCCCTGAACCTGTCCTTGTGCCATACTCCCACAGGTACTGATTGAGGGCCCTCTGCTGTGTGTGCAGACACTGCAACATTGCCAACGTTGAGTTCCACCTGGTGGGCATGTCACAAATGATGGGGTTGGTGGGTAGGTTAAATTCCCGTTGAATGTCAGGTAAGCGAGCACTGGCATTGAACGAATGGCGAAAATGGCCACAGACTTTCCTGGCCTGCCTCAGGAGATCTTGGAAGCCCGGGTATCTGCTCAAGAAATGCTGCACCATCAGATTCAGAACATGTGCCAAGCAATGGAACATGTGTCAAGTGTCCCTGTCGGAGGGCGGAGAGAAGGTTGGTGCCATTGTCGCATACAACCATTCCTGGCTCAAGCTGTCGTGGCATCAACCATCTGTAAGCCTGCCCTTGCAGAGCTGACAGAATCTCTGCACCGGTGTGACTCCTATCCCTAGACAGACCAACTGAAGCACAGCATGGCATCTTTTAGCCTGACTGCTTGTGTAGCCCCTTGAACGCTTAGGGAGCACTGCTGCTGCAGAGGAGAATTGCGCAGAAGAGGACATGGAGGAGGAGGAGGTGGTAGCGGTGGTGGCATAGTCAGATTTGGCAGAACCAGCACCAGCTTTTTGGAGGCGTGGTGGCAAAACAAGCTGCAAGACCGAACCCTGTCCTGCATCCTTCACAGCTGCCAGTAGAGTTACCCAGTGCGCCGTGAAAGAGATGTAACGTCCCTGTCCATGTCTGCTGGACCAAGGGTCAGCAGTAATGTGCATCTTCCTGCTGACCGATTTGTCCAACAAGGCCAAAACACTACCTTCCACATGACTGTAGAGAGACGGAATGGCCTTACGTGAAAAATAATGCCTTTTTGGAACCTGCCACTGAGGTGCAGCACATTCCACAAATTTGCGAAAGGGAGCCGAGTCTACCAGCTGAAAAGGCAGTAACTGTAATGCTAGCAATTTGGCCAAGCTAGCATTAAGATGCTGAGCATGTGGATGGCTGGGACAGTATTTCTTTCTATGGTTCAAATACCGAGGTAGTGAAATTTGCCTGCTGCTCAAATCAAGCGGTGTACTGCTAGCAGATTGGGTGCAACTCTCTGTACCACTCATTGCTATACCATCATCCCTCTCAAGGTATTAGAGAAGGCATGAGGTATAGTAGGGTTAAACATAGAAACATAGAAACATAGAATGTGTCGGCAGATAAGAACCATTTGGCCCATCTAGTCTGCCCAATATATCTGAATCTGAATCCTATGAATAGTCCCTGGCCCTATCTTATATGAAGGATAGCCTTATGCCTATCCCATGCATGCTTAAACTCCTTCACTGTATTTGCAGCTACCACTTCTGCAGGAAGGTTATTCCATGCATCCACTACTCTCTCAGTAAAGTAATACTTCCTCATATTACTTTTAAACCTTTGCCCCTCTAATTTAAAACTGTGTCCTCTTGTGGTAGTTTTTCTTCTTTTAAATATGCTCTCCTCCTTTACCGAGTTGATTCCCTTTATGTATTTAAAAGTTTCTATCATATCCCCTCTGTCTCTTCTTTCTTCCAAGCTATACATGTTAAGGTCCTTTAACCTTTCCTGGTAAGTTTTTTCCTGCAATCCATGTACTAGTTTAGTAGCTCTTCTCTGAACTCTCTCTAGAGTATCTATATCCTTCTGGAGATATGGCCTCCAGTACTGCGCACAATACTCCAAGTGAGGTCTCACCAGTGTTCTGTACAGCGGCATAAGCACTTCTCTCTTTCTACTGCTTATACCTCTCCCTATACATCCAAGCATTTTGCTGGCATTTCGTGCTGCTCTATTACATTGTCTTCCCACCTTTAAGTCTTCTGAAATAATTACTCCTAAATCCCTTTCCTCAGATACTGAGGTCAGGACTGTGTCAAATATTCTATATTCTGCCCTTGGGTTTTTACGTCCCAGGTGCATTATCTTGCACTTATCCACATTAAATTTCAGTTGCCAGAGTTCTGACCATTCTTCTAGTTTTCCTAAATCCTTTTCCATTTGGCGTTTCCCTCCAGGAACATCAACCCTGTTACATATCTTTGTGTCATCAGCAAAAAGACAAACCTTACCATCGAGGCCTTTTGCAATATCACTTATGAAGATATTAAACAAAATTGGTCCCAGTACAGATCCCTGAGGTACCAAACTGGTAACATGACCTTGTTCTGAATGTTCTCCATTGACTACAACCCTCTGTTGTCTGTCACTCAGCCACTGCCTAATCCACTCAACAATATGGGAGTCCATGCTCAATGACTGCAGTTTATTGATAAGTCTTCTATGTGGGACAGTGTCAAAAGCCTTACTAAAATCTAGATATGCAATGTCTACTGCACCTCCACCGTCTATTATTTTAGTCACCCAGTCAAAAAAATCTATAAGATTTGTTTGACATGATCTCCCTGAAGTAAACCCATGTTGTTTTTCATCTTGCAATCCATGGGATTTAAGATGTTCCACAATCCTATCCTTTAATAGGGTTTCCATTAATTTGCCTACTATTGATGTCAGACTCACAGGTCTATAGTTGCTCGATTCCTCCCTACTACCTTTCTTGTGAATGGGCACGACATTTGCCAATTTCCAATCTTCCGGGACGACTCCTGTTACTAATGATTGGTTAAATAAATCTGTTAATGGTTTTGCCAGCTCACCACTAAGCTCTTTTAATAATTTTGGGTGTATCTCATCAGGACCCTGTGACTTATTTGTCTTCACTTTAGACAGCAATCTTAGAACGTCTTCCTCTGTAAAGACACATGCATCAAATGATTCATTAGTCATCCTTTGAAGTGGAGGTCCTTCTCCTTTTTCTTCTGTAAAAACTGAACAGAAGTATTCATTAAGGCAGTCGGCTAGCCCTTTATTCTCTTCTACATACCTTCCGTCCTTTGTTTTTAATTTAGTTATTCCTTGTTTTAATTTCCTTTTTTCATTTATATATCTGAAGAATGTCTTATCCCCCTTTTTCATAGACTGAGCTAGTTTTTCTTCTGCCTGCGCTTTAGAAGTTCTTATAACTTGCTTGGCCTCTTTCTGCCTAATCTTGTAGATTTCCTTATCTTCATTGCTCTGGGTTTTTTTATAATTACAAAATGCTAGCTTTTTATTTTTAATGATTTGGGCCACTTCTGCTGAGTACCACAGTGGTCTCTTCCTTTTTTTGCTTTTAGATTTAGGGTTAGAGATCGTAGATGAGGAGCAAGGTGATGTATGCTTGTTTTGATCTGGTGCCTCTTTCAGGTGCTGTTGCCAATGGACTGCATGGCAGCAGAGATGTATAGTAACGAAGTAGAACTACTTAAGTACTGTACTTAAGTACCGAAATGCGGTATCTGTACTTTCCTAGAGTAGAATTTTTTTCTCCTACTTCTACTTTTACTTCACTACATTTTTTCAATGATTTCGATACTCCAAAATTTTTTTTTTGTGCTGCATAGTTACTCGTTACTTTTAAAAAAAAATTACCACTGCCAGAACAGTAGATGGCAGGTTGCATAAAGCTCAAAAAAATGTGTATAATGTCATTTGTAAATCAGCGCATACGAAAATAAAGGCTGTGTATAATAAAAGCTGCTATACCAAATCTTTCCAATAAAAAGAAAATATGAAACAAACAAATAAATGGTGCTACAGCGCTTAAAGTGCATCAAGAAACTACTAACAAACACAACTTAGCTGTGCGAATAAAGTGCCTGTGCAATCGATATAATATCATCGTTGCCCCCAGTGCCCTGCCCACACTCCACACAGTATCAAAAATAAAGTGACATGAATGTGCTAAAGCCTAAATGCAGTGAAAATAATTATTCCCACAATGTAACAGTAAATTCAATTCATATAAAATACGACAATAAAGCACAATAAAATAAGTTATGAAATAAGTTAGGTCAGGTGCGTGCAACAAGTTGAAGTGTGTAAACCTATCTTTAACGAAAAGTCCATAAATTAATTCCAGTGTGCAAATCTAAAGTGTCACTTCACTTGTCAGATGCTTCCACCTCCTTCAGTGCTCGAGTGACCGACCAACACACTTAATGGTGGTGGCACTGGTGGATAGCGTCTGGGTGACACTGTGGCACTGGCACTGACTGCACTGGTTCAAAAAGCCATATATATTTAATTATTTCAATTCTCAATCTCATAGGTCCTCTCCTCATAAGATATTAATAACTCAAGATTAGGTGATGAACTTCTTGGCGGCCCTGGCAGGATGACGGGGACACCCGCCACTTCTGGAGCCGAGCCGCTGTGATTCCCCAACATGTGACAAAGTGACAGCCAGGAGATCTAGTGGCTAGTAGTGCTCAACAATACCGCTTTTATATATAAAAATGAAATAAAATATACTGACTCACAATTTAGTAGTAGTAGTAGGTAGCGTGTAGCAGTAGGCAGCACAACTCAATTCAATCAATCCCACAGCCTCGCTCGCGCCGCGGCCCGCGGAATCACTGTCATGATCATCAAGTTAAGACCGCACTGGAGGAGCCGTGCTGCTGTCTTCCCGCTCGAGGTCTCCGCCTCTAAACGTGTTGTGTGTGACTCAGACTCCACCCCTTAGGGCCCTTACTGAGAGGAGTTGTGACATGGGCGGCGGGGCGCGGGAGCAGGACTCGGAGCATTTACTTCGTTATCTCATCTTCTTCTCTATGAGGTGAGTGAGGTGGACCGTGGAGAGGGCCTAATCCTTGCCATGGCAAATGTGCCATTTAAAAATCAAATAATCAATATAAAATATTAATATATTATATACACACGGGTCATGGGTGGCTTTTTTGAACCAAGAAGAGTGAGACTGACGGCTATGATGATTATCCGACCATCCATGGTCCATGGACCATAAGTGTTGTATTGTGGTGGTGCCTGTGCTTCCTGCGGCCTGCCTCTGCCTGTGCGGCTGTGCCTGCACTGCAGTGGCCACTGGCAGTGGCACTTGACTTGAGCAAAGCAAATGAACACTACTAGTGTGAAGGACAGGTGGTGGAAGCATGTTCTGACAAGTTCTTATAATGAAAATAATATAGACAGCTTTTTGAACCAGTGCAGTGCCAGTGCTACTAAGGTGAGAGGCAGAGAGAGAGGCTCACTTTACTTGAGCAGATCACAGAAGAAAGGTGGAAGCATCTGACAGCAAGTGACAAGCACTTCTTAGATTGCACACTGGAATTCAGTTATGGACTTTTCGTTATAAAGTTTAGTTTACACACTTAAACTTGCACCTAACTTATTCACAATCACAACTTACTTTATTGTGGTATTGTCATATATTTTATATGAATTAAATTTACATTGTGGGAATAATTTGCACTGCATTTAGCACAGACATGTCATTTTATTTTTGATACTGTGGACGATGATTTTGAATACAAGAAGAATATATATATATATATATATATATATATATATATATATATATATATATATATATATATAATTGCAGGCACTTTATTAGCATTTTTAGCACAGCCACTTTGTTAGTAGTTTTTCATGCATTTTTCACTTTAAGGGTTGTAGGTTTGATGAAGCTGGCCTGGCACATCATCATCAATTGAGCAAATCAAATCAAACCGCGATTAAGAAGACTGCGCATGCTCCTGTTCTGCCTTTTGATCAGCTGAAAAGATGGACGAACCAAAAACACCACCTTCCACCCCTGGCCCTTCAACTTCAAGTGATCTGCCTGGCTGTGAGAGTGAGGAAGCTCAGGAAGGAGACCACCCCTGGCTTTAAAAGGTGGATGCTTTAAAAGGGGAAGGGAGGGACATACTTTATCTGTTTTTTGTTTACAAAAAGCTACAGCCTAAGGAATTGTGATTGTCCTTTAGGTTAATTGTAGAATTATTTTATTAATTCGGCTTTAATATGGTTTATGCATTTATGCCATCTTTCATAGGTTCCCTTTTAGTTATACTACTGGGAATCCTAGGCATAAGGTCAAAACCAGTATAGCAGTTTGAATGTCATTCTTGTCCAGTTGTCTTCCTTCTCTCTTGGCCAGAGTTTATTGCTTGAGAGGTCAACAGGTCAGTGGCTAACTTGTCAAATATAGCTTCAGAGATATTTGAGACATACTTAACTAGACACGTGAACATATCTTTTATGTCAAGAATAGTGGGTTATCTATAATAAAGTTAGTATTTAAGTTACTTATTTAAGTTAATTGTTTAATATAGAGTGTTAAGAATTGTGTGTTGTGATGTATGTATGTGTGTATATATATATATATATATATATATATATATATATATATATATATATATATATATATATATATGTGTGTGTATATATATATATGGATACATAATATTGAAATTGATTATCCATTTGTAAGTTTGGTTACAGTTGTAAAAGAATGTATGTCACAAAGGTTATCTATTCTGACTCAGGAAAGGTCATTTCATACTACAGGGTATTTCAAGTATACTACTATGTGTTTCTGTCAATCAAAGTAGTTCAAGTCTAAGTCAGCGTTTTGGTCATATACATATTAGGAATTATTACTAATATGGGCATCACACATTTAGCTTAAACTGTATTAGGTCATAACTGCATTATGAGTTTTGATGGACTGAAAAGAGTATAAAAAGCAGTGTCCTCGAGCACAGATGCAGGACATCACATACAGACACTGACACACCTCCTTCACACGGAATAACGACACATACATATTGAAACCTCATTTCATTGTTTTCTTTAGGCCTACACACTCAGTCTAACTACAACAGCTGTTTCTCAGACACCTTTGGAAGCAAAGCAAACAGGCAGCTAATATTCCTTCTTACAATGTACTGAACTGTTATACTTTTTACATTGTATTTATGCTTGATGTGCCAAGTGTGTTTGAATAAAATCACACTTTGTTTAAGCCTGGCTAATGAACTATTTGAACACAACGCCTGAAAAGACGCTACAGATATTTTTTAATATCAGCAACATTTTACATTTTGGCGAATGCCAGCCATAGTCGTCGTTTTTTTCAACTTGCTCAGAGGGGAGTTTGGCGCAATTTCGTGACCAAGTTGGAAAGAAAAACAACGATCAAAGAACCTAGAACAGAGGCTTTGGTGTTCCATCAGACGTGGACAAGAAGTCCAGTGAAGTGATAGCCGGCTGAAGACGAGAAAATCTTCTGATTACGGAGAGTTTTAGTGAGTGGCCACGTGTCTTATTGTATCTCCTTTCTCTGAATAGTTTGTTCCTTATGCTCGGGTCACCAGTACAGTATTTGTACATTGATATCATATCCCCCCTCAATCGTCTTTTCTCCAGAGAGAAAAGGTTCAGTGCTTGTAGTCTTTCCTCATAGCTGATGTCCTCCATTCCCCTAATTATTTTTGTTGCCCTTCTCTGGACTTTCTCCAATTCCAGCACATCCTTCCTGAGGACCGGTGCCCAGAACTGGACAGCATACTCCAGATGTGGCCGGACCAGAGTCTTGTAGAGCGGGAGATTCTGTTGGCTTTGCTTGCGGCGGCTTGGCATTGCATGCCACTGGCAAGCTTGTTGTCTACCAGTACCCCCAAGTCCTTTTCCATCCTAGACTCACCCAGAGGTTCCCCCCTTAGTGAGTAGCTTGCTTTCTGGTTTCTGGCCCCCAAGTGCATTACTTTACATTTATCAACATTAAACCTCATCTGCCATGTAGTTGCCCACCCCGTTATGTTGTTCAGGTCTGCTTGCAAGGTTTCCACATCCTGCATAGAAGATATTGGCATGCCTAGTTTAGCATCATCTGCAAATACTGAGATTGTACTAGATATCCCCTCCTCTAGATAATTTATGAACAAATTAAACAGGATTGGTCCCAGGACAGAACCCTGGGGGACCCCACTTTCCATACCCGCCCCATCCGAGTACTCCCCATTAATCACCACCCTCTGTACTCTCCCCTGGAGCCAGTTCTCTATCCAGGTACTCACCTTCTGATCCATACCTACCTTCCTTAGTTTGTACAGTAATCGTTTGTGGGGAACGGTGTCAAAGGCCTTTGCAAAGTCCAGATACACCACATCCACAGGCTTACCTTTATCTAGGTGGCTGCTCACTTCATCGTAGAAGGTCAATAGATTGGTTTGGCAAGAACGATTTTTCATAAATCCATGCTGATTACTACTTATAATACCGTTTTCATTACTAAAGTCTTGTATGTGGTCCCTTATCATCCCCTCCAAAATTTTGCAGACTACTGATGTTAGGCTGACCGGCCTATAGTTACCCGGGATATATCTCGGCCCCTTCTTAAATATTGGTACCACGTTGGCTTTTTTCCAATCAGCTGGCACCATACCCGTCTGTAAACTATCCTTAAAGATCAAGAATAATGGTCTGGCAATCACCTGGCTGAGCTCATTAAGAACCCTCGGGTGCAAGACATCCGGTCCCGGGGATTTATTTATGTTAAGTTTCTCTAGTTTAGCTCTAAGTCTATCCTCTGTTAGCCATGGCGGCACTTCCTGAGGTGTATTATTTAGTTCGGCCTTACAAGCAAGGTTCGTGTAGCCCCCCGATTCTTTTGTGAAAAATGAAGAGAAGAAATTATTTAACACTTCCGCCTTTTCCCTGTCCTCTGTGGCCATATTTCCTTTATCATCTTTTATGGGGCCAATGTGTTCTGGCCTCGCTTTCTTACTGTTTATATACTTAAAGAACTTCTTGGGGTTCTTTTTACTCTCCTCCGCTATATGTCTCTCGTGTTCTATTTTAGCCGCCCTGATTTCATCTTTACATTTCTTATTACACTCTTTGTAATGCTTAAATGCTGCCAATGACCCCTCAGTCTTGTATTTTTTGAAGGCCTTTTCTTTAGCACTAATATACATTTTTATGTTGGAGTTTAGCCATCCAGGGTTTATTTTTGCTCTTTTAAATTTATTTCCCTTTGGAATGCACTGGCCACTCCCCCTGTTTAGTATGCTCTTGAAGCACTCCCATTTTTCCTCCGTGTTCTTTGTTCCCAGGGTTCTATCCCAATTGATATTTTCTAGCAGCAAGCGCAGTTTAGGGAAATTGGCTCTTTTGAAATTCAGTGTTCTTATATTACCCCTCTGCTTCCTATTACTGTAATTAATACTGAAACTTATTGACCTATGGTCACTGTTTCCTAAGTTGTCCGTATTTCTATATCCGTGATCAGGTCTGTATCGTTGGTAATCAGTAGGTCAAGTACCGCATTGTTTCTTGTCGGTGCATTCACCATCTGACCCATAAAATTGTCCTGCAAAACATTTAGGAACTGCCCAGCACCAAGTAGCTCCATTAAAACTATCTGGGGGGGGGGGGGTGAATGCGCGGGACTCAACGAGACAGACATGTCTGACTGAGCTCTGACGAGTGACATCCCGCCGCCTGCATCAGTGACCAGCCGCTCGCAACTTAACCGGAACCCTCTTTCAGCTTACCTCAAACACCCTCCACCCCACTATGGTGTTGGGGGGTGCCAAATCCAGGCTTAAAAGCCGTAACATCCGCAATGTCCTTGTGAGGGCCTCCTCCAAAATGGTGCCGCCGCTAGACTCCCGCACGAGCTCCGGCTCCTCCAAGACCCCTCGGTTCGCCCTACCTCACCCTGACGAAGGTGAGTCTGATACTGACATTCCGCTTACACAAAGGGTCAGAGCCTATGATCCCCCACAGTCTGAACTCCTCCAACACTTTGAGCACATTCTCTTGGTGGTTTATCCCCATCCGGGGGAGTCGATCTGCTGACTTGTGAGCCTGCTTCTCTGATGACACCTGCATGTTTGTTTTTATCAGAGGGATCTGTTACATCTCGGATTGAGCCATACATTTCTGGCTTGTTGCTTTTCATTGGTTACCGCCGCTTGGTTCCTGTTCTTATTAAGACAAGCATCTTGTCTAACCTGTCTACAGTAACATCAGTTATCAGACCCACTTCAGCAGAATATCCCCCGTATTTGCTTTATATTTTGTCTATCTCTCCTTTGTCTAAATTCTGGCTACTGTGATTACACATCTGCCTTCACAGGGAACTTGTATACCAGTAGCTCCGGAAGAAGCCTGAATTTTTAAGTGAAACATGTAGGGCAGTCATGTCCAAAGTCCGGCCCGCGGGCCAGTTGCGGCCCGTTCTTTACTTCCATACGGCCCCCAGAGACACCGCTGATCAATGTCTCTCTCTGTGTCTGAGCCATCGCACATCCCTGGCCCGATGCCGATGCGATGGGGCGGGGCGGAGCGGAACTCGGCGGGACTCGGGAGCAGCCGAGCTCCCTAGAAAGTCCATTCCATTTTTTTCCAATTTTCACATTCTACAGAAGACTCTGAAGCACACCTCAGAACAGATCACGGATAGGCTCACAAGGGAGATCAGGGAGCTAGGCCAACGAACCTCAGATTTGGAAGAATTGGAGGCCCTCAGAGAAGAGAATCAGACCCTGCAGGCCCAATTAGAGGATCAAGAAAAAAGGGCCAGACGCTCCAGTGTCTCCTTCAGGATCTGCACCTACTTTCACCCCCATGCACTCCTGCACCCCTTCCACATCGCAGACGCTCTGCATCACGCTCTCCACAGAAACCTGCCACCTCCACTTCAACCACCCCTAAGAGGAGCCGATTTATTGCTCCGCTACCAACTTCTGCTGACTCCATGGACTGAAAGTCCCACACTGTGATACATCCTGGATCCTCTACTCCACCTGCCATGTTCGGGTTTTTCTATCCTTCTCATTCCATGATGCCTATGGCAGATTGTTTTTCCTTCACTGTTTTGTCTCCTAATACAGTTTGACTGTCACTCAGCGTGGGAATTTGATTCTTTGACCTGGACGGCTTCTTGATCTGCTGGACTCCATCAACATATGACTCTATCCCACTTTTCTGCTAAGTCATCTGAGATGGTAGTATACCGCAGCTGAGTGCGCATTACATTTTTGAAAAACATTATATTTTTTCCCCCTTTTTTTTTTTTGGCTGGCACTTGCCCCTCCTGAGGCTCCTCCTCCTGCTTGCCAAACTTATCAGACTTATTTTGAGTTATGCTTTTTCTGCTGATACCTGCATGCTATTATGTCTCCCCTGGTCACCACCTTACATCTTGCCTACTAATAATACTTCTAGGCGGTTGTGTCACCTGTTGGATTGCCACTGCTGCCCCCTTCTCACCTTCGGAACCCTCCTTTTGGAGACTTCCAGAGGTGATTCACCTCCCTCCTTGCAGACAGTCAATCTCTGCACTGACAACGTTTTTTTCTATTCCCACTGACTATGCAATTATCTCTGTCTACTCCATCTATTTTGTTCTCCTCCCTTCCCTCTCTGTGCTTTTCCGCCTTCCTCTTTCCTCTGCCTTTCCCTCCCCTTCCCTTTGCTCGCGGGGGGGGGAATCCGGCCTCCATACCCACACTTTTTAAGTTTGGCTATTCTCTCCCTATCAACCCATGACCGCCCTGAACATTTTGACCATTTATTTCCAGGGTCTTAATTCCCCACAGGAGCGCCGCAAGGCCTTCCGCTCGCTTGCCTCGCTAGATGTGCATGTTGCCTGTTTGCAGGAAACTCCCTTTTCTGCCTCGCATTACCCCTAACTGCCTCTTTTCCTCTGTTTTTTACAGCCTCTGCTACTGTTAAGAAGAGGGGGGGGGGGGTTTAATAGCTTTTCATCAGACTGCTCCATTCATGCTTCATACATCTATTGCGGACCCTGAAGGTAGGTACCTTATACTTATTGGCACTTTACTGGACACAGACGTGACCCTGGCTTCGTACTACGCGCTCCAACCCGAACTCCTTCCTCTCTCACTTTCTTCAAATTGTTGAACAACATAAGATAGGTACGACTATTCTTTGCGGAGACTCTAACCAGGTCCTCTATCCTTTTCTGGGCAAATCTCCTGTGACACCCTCTCTATCCCCACATCGACTAACCTTTCAGCATCCATTCTACACTCATTCTCTAGTCAACACATGGCGCGAACACAACCCATCCAAACAACAATACACTTTCTATTCTAATCCTCACAAAACATCCTCGCGGATAGACCATATCCTCACTTCTGTGGCAACTTCTCCCTCTCTCTTGGCTTCTTCTATCTTACCAATTCCCTGACCACAATTCAGTCGTTTCCTCTTTTCATTCCCTAATCCCCAAACAACATAATTTCTCCTGGTCTTTGAACAATACTCTTCTTGCTCTTCCATTCCCATCACAATTGAAGTAGCTACGGCAATAAAAGACTATATTACTCACAATGACACCACCAATGTTGCTCCACTCACGATTTGGGAATCCCACAAATCTGTGATCAGAGGTACCCTCATCAGCTTAGCATTCCGAAGTAAGAAAGAACGTCGACTCACCTATCAAGCCCTAGATTTAGCTTTTATCTGGGCCCATAATTGTTTCCAAGCACACCCCACCCCTGAGAATAAAAAGATTCTTGACAAGGCCACTCTGGAACTAGACCTCTTCCTCACTGATTCGGCTGAAAAACAAATCAGACGCTCCCAACATAATTTTTTTTATTATTATTCTAAAGCGAATAAACCAGACCCCTTCCTTGCCCTCTCTCTTCGCAACGCCACCATCTCCTGAAAACCAATCCGCTTGAAAACTTCCCCTACAACCTACACTAGCAACCCCGTCAAAATTCTTGAAACCTTTCGCCACCATCTCTCCAAACTTTACTCCCCGTCTCAGCCCCCGACTGATTCCCAAGTCTCCGAGTTTTTCTCGGGCGTTACCTTGCCCACCCTATCCAATTCCCAATGCGACGCCCTGGAACAGCCTATCTCTGACCTAGAAATTGCTAATGCGATCAAAAGCCTTAAACTTAACAAAAGACCTGGTCCTGTTGGTTTCACCGCTTCCTACTACAAGCATTTTTCTGACCTCTTAACCCCCATGCTCTCTAAGGCGTATAATTCTATATTTAAAGCCCACTCCTTTGGCCTAGATTCCCTTAAAGCGGCAATCTCCAAGATTACCTAAACCACAAGCTGACGACTCCTCTTGGTCCAATTACCGCCCAATATCTCTTCTCAACATTGACATAAAAGTGATGGCCAAAATACTGTCTACACGCCTTAACACAATCATAGGATCGCTGATCCATAAAGACCAAACAGGCTTCATCCCTTGCCGGCAAGCTGGAGACAACGTACGCAGGGCCATACATCTTACCTATCTTGCTCGTTGTCGTAACGTCCCTGCTTGCTTTGTCTCCCTTGATATCAGGAAAGCATTTGACTCTCTTTCCTGGTCTTACTTACAAACTGTATTGCACGGATGGGGTTTTGGTCCTCCACTTTATTTCCTGGATCTCCTCTCTTTATTCTTCCCCGTCAGCGTTTGTCCGCTACGCAGGTTTTCAATCTTCCCCTTTCCCTATTAAATCTGGCACCAGGCAAGGCTGTCCCCTATCCCCTCTCCTCTTTGCACTCGCAATTGAACCCCTAGCCCACAAAATCCACGCCAACCCTGATATTAAAGGCCTCGACCTTGGTGGACATCACCACAAACATTGCCTATTTGCAGATGATATCCTCTTATTCCTCACGTCCCCTCTCACCTCTGCCCCTAATCTTCTTCTTACCCTGACCCAGTTCGCGAAAATCTCCGGACTAGTTATTAACCCCACAAAATCGAAAGCGCTCAATGTCTCCTTACCCCCCCCCTCTTCTCTCACAACTACAAACACCTTAAAGACCACAACATAAAGGGGTATACAATGTACGGTTAACAGCAAACACACACACACATCATAGGTTGAACTGGATGGACTGATGTCTATTTTTCAACCTCACAATTTATGTAACAGTACTTCCCTTTTCCTGGGCGACACAATAACTGCCCTATCTAGTAATTAAGTTGACAGCAGACCCCCTAGAGCTTTTTGCAGCCAACTATCCCCCCATGCTACACCACCTAACAAAAGTGATGGCATCCTGGTCTCCATTGCTTCTTGCCTGGATGGGACGCATCACCGTCATCAAGATGGCTGTCTTGCCTAAAATCTTGTTTCTATTCTGAGTACTGCCTATTTGTGTCCCCTTTTACTACCTCCGCCAACTCCAACTACAAACTTTATCCTATGTCTGGGGTAAGACCAGGCCTAGAGTCTCATGCAGAATTCTCCATCTTCACAAACTCCAAGGCGGCTTGGGTCTCCCACAATATGCCAAGTACTATCAGGCGGCCCAATTAGCCCAGCTGACCAAATGGCATGCCACCCGTGAAATCCCCCTTTGGGTGCTCCTCGAAGCGGTCAAATGTGTTCCCCTCTCTGTTACCAATTTATTATGGCTGACACTGCCTGACCGTCGGTCAGTTTCAAATCCTATCTTATGTCATTCCCTGCGTCTTTGGGACATCCTAAAATTTAAGTATAAGCTCCAATCGCCCCACAACCCCCTGCTTTCATTTCTACACAACCCATCCCCCCCCCCCCTAGCCTGGGAAGCCCCATCTACATTCTGTAGTTGGGCGACAGCTGGCCTTCTTAGAGCACATTCCTTGATCACATTCAACTCCTTTTAAGCCTTTTCCAGCGCTTTGTGAATCTTATAACAAAACCAAGCTCAGAAATCTTTCGCTATCTACAAATTAAGCACTTTCTGGCCAAATGTATCCGCACTGACTCTTCCTTGTCCAACATGACTTTTTTTGAACACACTTGCCTCCATGACCCACATACCCAGGGCCTTATTTCATTGCTATACTCCAGACTCACCGAATCCCCTGACCGTACTCCTCCCGCATATACTGCTAAGTGGGAAGAAGATCTAGGGTCCTCCATAGATGTTGAAGATTGGTCCAAAATCTGGCAAACAACGAAAGTGGCCTCACAAAATTTAGTAGTCTCAGTAACAAACTACAAAGTGCTAATGCGATGGTATTTAGTACCCGCACGCATTTCAAAATATTTACCCTCATACTCTGCAACATGATTTTGGGGTTGCCTGGATGCAGGCACACACATGCACATCTGGTGGACCTGTCCAATGGTGCAAAAGTTTTGGCAGGCCATCTTCCATATTCTCTCCACCCTGGGTGCGCTGGTTTAGATAAACCGTTAGAAGGGGATAGGGGGGTTGGGCATTATATTGTACATACATACCTAAGTGAGTGGGGGTGTTTTTTTTTTTTTTTTCTTCTATTTTGTGTTTTGCCGTGCTGGTGTGTGGGGACCGTCAATAATGGAAGTGGGAGGGGGGAGAGACCATAAGATGCCGTCAGGCTGTAAGATCACGACATATAATGTTAGGGGTCTCTCCACTCCTCAGAAACGTAGGCGCCTTATGGGGGATCTAAAACGAGATGCTACGCATATTGCCTTTGTCCAGGAGACATACTTTCGTAAAGACGCTGTACCAAAATTCTATAATAGGGATTTCCCATGGGCGTATCACGCTACATCTCCTATCGCTAAGTCAAAGGGAGTGAGTATTTTAATATCAGGCTTTTTGACTTGGACGTTTAAAGAAGAATTGGCTGATCCAATGGGCAGGTTTGTGATGGTGAAGGGGTGTATAGGACGTGTGGAGGTATCCCTCGTGAATGTATATTTCCCCAATTATGACCATGTAATGTTCTTGCAGAAATTGCTCCCAGTCATACTGGAATTTCGGGAAGGGCATTTAGTAATGGGGGGAGACTTCAACTACGCCCCGGAACCACTGATAGATACTTCTAAGAAAAGCTCAGCTATGTCATTTGTGAAGTTACGAAGATTGCAACGAGAAATCTCCCTCCTGGGTTTGGTTGATCCGTGGAGATTGATGCACCCAGGAGAGAGAAATTATACGTTCTATTCTCCAATCCATGATGCATACAGTCGGATAGATAGAATTCTGGTTACTCAATCAGACTTGCCGTTGGTGACAGACTCAGATATAGGGGATTTTTCAGTTTCAGATCATTTCCCAGCGTATGTGAGTAGAGAGTGGGAAGCGAAGATATATAGCCCAAGGTCATGGCGGATAAACGAAGCGATATTACAATCCCCAGAAGCTGAGGAGGCGATAAATGAGGCGCTGAATAATTACTTTATAGAAAATTCAGTGGCCTCGATCTCACCCTCAGCCGTCTGGGAGGCGCCCAAGTGCGTAATAAGGGGGGTATTGATCCAGTTGGGTTCACAGCGTAAAAGGGAGAGGGAGGCGAAAATAAGAGAATATCTATCTAAGATAGAGCAATTGAGTAGACAACACAAGAAAACACTTGCAGAAGCTCAGCTGATTCCACTTACGCAAGCAAGGGAGGAATTGAACCAATTGCTCTTTCAAAAGACAATACGAAATATGATGTGGATAAAAAGGCATTTTTACGAATACGCAAATAAACCCGGTTCGATGTTGGCCCGAGCACTGAGGGGCCCAAAAAGACGAACGCAAATTTCACGTATCCGAAATACTAAAGGAGGGGAGGTACATACATCGGCCGAGATATCAGAAGAGTTCTGCGCCTACTATCGGGCATTGTATAATCTACTGGAAATAGGGGGGAAGAAAACTTCATAAAAAGGGAAGCAGGTAGAGAAGTATATACGGGACTCAGGCATGCGTACACTAACGGAGGAGCAAGCACTTGCATTGGAGGGTGAGATATCGGGGGAGGAAGTATCCGTGGCACTCTCACAGACCAAAGCACATAAGGCCCCCGGTCCGGATGGATTTACTTTGATTTACTATCAGAAATTCTGGGAGCGTTTAAAAAGCCCTCTATTGCTCCATTTCAACGAAGTCGGAAGAGGAGCAATGTTCCCATTGGATTCTCTGAGGGCGCATATTACCTTAATTCTTAAAGAGGATAAAGATCCTCTGTGCTGTGGGAGCTATAATACAATCCGAGCCATAGATTTAATTCATTTAGCACGTACATCACGGAAGAAGTTGGTCCTATTAGCGGCAGATGCGGAGAAAGCCTTTGACAGGGTGGCGCGGGATTTTATCCGGGCCACCCTGTCACACATAGGCTTGGGCCCACAAATGCTGCAATTTATTCTGGCACTTTATACGGTTCCCACAGCAGCGGTAAGGGTAAATGAATGGAGATCAAATTATTTTCCAATCTCCAATGGCACCCGGCAGGGGTGTCCATTGTCCCCCCTTATGTTTATTTTGTGTTTAGAACCCTTGCTGTGTATGATTCGGAATTCCCCGGATATAACAGGAATTCAAAGTGGAGATGAACAACACAAGGTGGCTGCTTTTGCGGATGACCTTTTATTTTTTGCGACTAACCCAACCCTTACGCTGCCAAGTATATTGGAGGCCCTTCAAACATACAGCGGGTTTTCTAACTATAAAATAAATCTAACTAAATTAGCGGCACTTAATGTATCTTTATCTAATCAAGAAGAAAGATTACTCCGAACAACGTTCCCATTTCAATGGGCCTCAGATACGCTGAAGTATCTGGGGATTCAGCTTACTGCAGACCCTTTGGAACTTTATAGAAA
Source organism: Pelophylax lessonae (assembly GCF_965119305.1). Classification (NCBI taxonomy): domain Eukaryota; kingdom Metazoa; phylum Chordata; class Amphibia; order Anura; family Ranidae; genus Pelophylax; species Pelophylax lessonae. The sequence continues at coordinate 140,323,242 of NC_138777.1, forward strand.
GAACTATCTTCCGTTGTTAGGAAAGATTAAAACAGACCTGAGAGTATGGCAACTTTTAGCACTGACCTGGTTCGGGCGGTGTAGTGTAATCAAGATGAATGTGCTACCCCGAATCTTGTACATAATGCAGGCAATTCCGATTGCGGTCCCAAAAAAATTTTTTCAATCAATCAAAAGTTTATTTTGTTCATATATTTGGGCAAATAGGCCTCCGAGAATTAAGTCACAGACGTTATCCCTGCCAAAAGTAAGAGGCGGTATTGGATTGCCAGACATCCTGAGATATTATAGGGCGGTTCATTTGGTAAGGGTAACAGACTGGCATTGCAATAAATGTACTAAACGCTGGATTGACCTAGAATATGGGGAAACAGGACAGTTAACCCCTCCAGCGCCGTGGTCGGTGTTTGAACCTAAAGATGCCATTCTCAAACATCCTACAGTAGGAGCAACTATAAAGGAAACAAGGAGAATTCAGTCTCATTGGAAGGTAGCCCCTGGCCCGTCCCCAATGATACCGATTTTGGGGAATCCAGATTTCCCTCCGGGTTGTATAAATGCGAGAATTCGTAGGTGAGCACAGGAGGGTAGAAGGCGTCTCTTCGATATATGGCAAAATGGCCCAATGCGCTCTCTAGAAGAGCTTAGGGCGGGCCCGGGAGAGGCGCTGGATTACCTTAGTGTTTACCAGTTATACAACTTCATTAGGTCAGTTCAGCAGAAAGGGTATGTAGCACGAGATCTGACTGATTTTGAGAATATGTGCAGATCGGGTATGTCGACGGGGCATTTGATCTCGGTGTTCTATACACAATTGTCAGAGGATGAAGGGGACCAGCAATTACCGTTCATACAAAAATGGGAGCAGGAATTAGATAGTGAGTGGTCAAAAGAGCAAATAAATAAGATATTGAGATTGGTTCATCAATCCTCATTGGACAGTAAAAACCAAGAAACAGGATATAAAATCCTAACCAGGTGGTATAGAGTTCCATCAATATTACATAAAATAGATGAGACGGTGTCAGGAAAATGTTGGCGATGTGGATTGGAGGATGGAAATATGCTGCATATATTCTGGGAATGTAAAAGAATTCGTCCATTCTGGACAAAAATAGCAATAGCTAGATGTGACGGTGCTAACCGTCACTATGTGTGACGGATCACCCTGTCCCTGGATTGTAAACCCCTTTGTGTCATTTTCCTATGAGTTTGGGACATTGCACCTTTATTGCATTTTATTTCCTCTTTATTCATCCTCTGAACAAAGGAAGATGGCAGGACTCATGCCATTGAGTTAATGTAATGTAATGTTACAGCCCATCCCCCCCCCTCCTCCTGTTCCTGTGTCTAAGTGTGTGGATTCATGATACAGACAATAGCCTGAGCTGGGCTGGAGACATCTCTCCGCAGGGGGTGTGTATTAAGACTTGCAGTTTCAAATGTACAGTTCTCATTGGTTGTTGGTTGGTCCTTGTCTCATCCCCCCCCTGCAAGGCTAAGGGGAGTGCCCCTTAGCTGTGTGTAACTGTATGGTTTGGAATGTAATAAACAGTTCCTGTTTTTACCCTCAACTCGGAGCTTTGTCTAGTTTTTGGAGGGGGATTTATTATACAGAAAGCCGTTTGATTGTTTGGGGCTCTCTTTGGATGATTATTTGTATGCTGGTGTGCTACAGGGGTAATTCGTACATGCTGCAAAGGTGGTACATCCACTAAACGGCGGTTTCATTCCTTTTTACGCTGAGGTTCGTAACAATTGGTGGCAAGCGACGGGATGAGTCCCACCGCCCAGAACAGCTACCGATGCAGTATGAGGAGCTGAAACGGATTACCCTCAAAAAGTTATTGCAACGTAGAGGACGACCAGCAGGTAATTTAAAGAAACGAGAGATTATTGCTCAATTGTTGGAGATGGATGCAGCACAAGAAAGGGAGAGAGCTAATGTGACCGGCATCTTGGATTTAACACCCGAGGAAATACAATTTAACCGGGCAGTGCAAATAAGGCTGGCACATTTTGGCCCCAACCCTACAGCTGATATTGTGGAACGAGTGCAAGCAGCGGTAACAGCCCAACTGCAAGGAAGAGGAGCTGCAGCAGCGGAGGCACCCCATAATAATGTGGGAAGAAAGAAGGTACCTTTTGCTGCGTTTAAAACTTTTGTGGAATCTGAGGGGGAGATTGATGGATTTTTGGCAGACTTTGAAAGGCAGTGTACCTTACACAGGGTGCCCACGGACGAATGGGTCACCATCCTCTCTGGGAAATTGTCCGGCCGGGCCAGCGATGCTTTTCGGGCCATCCCAGAGGAGGACATTATAGATTACCAGGCCGTTAAAGATGCCCTGTTGGCCAGGTATGCAGTAACGCCAGAAGTATACCGGCGGAGGTTCAGAGAGACCCCCAAGCAAGCCAGTGACTCCTATATGGAGTGGGCATGCAGAGTACACCGTGCAGCAACCCACTGGATGGCAGGATGCCAAGCTGTATCTGGGGAGGAGATCTTACAAGTGTTTATGTTGGAACATTGCTTCAACAAGTTACCTGCCGGGGTCAGAGAATGGGTCCGGGACCGTAAACCCTCCACTTTCCCGGAAGCCGCTCGATTGGCAGATGAATATACAGACGCTCGTAAGCTGTATGATAATGTGCCCAAAGCTCCTGCCAGGGTGGAATACCGACAAGCAGCACCCACCAATACTACTATTTACCAGGCTCCAGCACACCGCACCCCGGCTTTGCCTGAAACCGACAGCTATGCCCAGCCACCCCGTTTTAACTCCAGGGATTATTCGCAACCCATCCGGTGCTTTGGATGCAAACAGCTTGGGCACAAAAGGCCGGAGTGCCCGTTGAACACAGCCAACCAGGCGCAGTCATGGAGACGGCCAGCCGGCGGAAATCTACGCAACTACCAGCCTGCTGCTCACTGCATTGAGCAGGAGGAATGTCGGGGCGTCCTCCATGAAGCAGACCCGGTCCAAGCCGTCCACTATTACCATGGCCACAGGCAGCAACAACCTATCCTCAGACCAATGCTAAAGCCCCGGATTACCAATCTTGGACCACCCTTACCACAGAGAGGGGGGGACTACTCCAACTCGCAGGCACGCAGATACCAATCCCGCAGTGGGGTACAGTGCTACAGGTGCAAGCAGGTTGGGCACTACCAACGAGACTGTTCCCAGAGCAGGGACCAAGCTGCATGGATCCGACCAGGGTCACCCTCTCCAGTAAAGACAACGGTCCCCTACTATCACGCAGAGGCTCCCCCAGTCATACCAATATTCAAACCCACCGAGATGCAATTGGGTACCCTTCACGAAGCTGACCCAGTGAAAGCCGCTACAGAGAACCGCCAGCACCATTGCCAATCTGTCCAGTTAAACGGAAAGCCTGTGCGAGGTCTCCGAGACACGGGAGCCACTCTCACTTTGGTCAAGCGACATTTGGTTCCAGATGCCGCCCGAACTGGAGGTTCATTAGTGGTACGGGTAGCAGGGGGAGGGGTGCACCAGATACCCACTGCGAGAGTCCACTTGAATTGGGGTGCTGGGTCAGGTATGATTGATGTGGGGTTGATACAGGAGCTCCCCACCGATGTCTTACTGGGGAACGACCTAGGCCACTTGACCTCAGCGTTCCTGCCGGTCCAGATCCTGGGCCCACATCACGGAGACCTACTTACATTCTGAGGTCCAGATGCTTGAATGTTTGGATGGAGTGCGGTCATATGGGATATGTTTTGGTTTGGGAGGGGAGGGCCATGGCAGATTTACTTGGAACTCCCTGGATTGACTCTTTGGGACTTGTTACCTGACTAATTCAGGCACAGACCAGTTGGAGGTCTGGTACCTGGAATTAGTCTACCTTTGGGGGGAAGAGATGTGACGGTGCTAACCGTCACTATGTGTGACGGATCACCCTGTCCCTGGATTGTAAACCCCTTTGTGTCATTTTCCTATGAGTTTGGGACATTGCACCTTTATTGCATTTTATTTCCTCTTTATTCATCCTCTGAACAAAGGAAGATGGCAGGACTCATGCCATTGAGTTAATGTAATGTAATGTTACAGCCCATCCCCCCCCCCCCTCCTCCTGTTCCTGTGTCTAAGTGTGTGGATTCATGATACAGACAATAGCCTGAGCTGGGCTGGAGACATCTCTCCGCAGGGGGTGTGTATTAAGACTTGCAGTTTCAAATGTACAGTTCTCATTGGTTGTTGGTTGGTCCTTGTCTCATCCCCCCCTGCAAGGCTAAGGGGAGTGCCCCTTAGCTGTGTGTAACTGTATGGTTTGGAATGTAATAAACAGTTCCTGTTTTTACCCTCAACTCGGAGCTTTGTCTAGTTTTTGGAGGGGGATTTATTATACAGAAAGCCGTTTGATTGTTTGGGGCTCTCTTTGGATGATTATTTGTATGCTGGTGTGCTACAGGGGTAATTCGTACATGCTGCAAAGGTGGTACATCCACTAAACGGCGGTTTCATTCCTTTTTACGCTGAGGTTCGTAACACTATAAAACATATGACTAATGTAGATATAGCAGATGATCCTGCATTGTGCCTGCTACATTTAACAAGAAGTTCAATAAAGAGGTATAGGAAATCCCTGACTCTGCGCTTTCTCAATGCGGCAAAAGCTTGCATACCTATTTTCTGGAAACAGACTTTGACCCCAACTTTTAAGCTGTGGTGCACGAAGGTTAATGAGATTTTTAAAATGGAAGTACTATCTGCTGTATTGGGAAACACAGAGGACCAGGTCAAGATGAGATGGAAACCTTGGGTGCAATACTTGGAAGCCAATTCTTCTGAATAGGAGTATGAGAGGGGGTTACCCATGGATTTGGCAGACTGAGTGGGCGGAGGGGCATTCCCGACACACCAGTAGGCCAATTGTAATATTGATTGTTATATACGGTGGAATGTAGGGATGCTGGGGTATTTTGGTTTCTTTGTTTTTTTTTTTTGTGTTTTGTTTTTGTGCTTGTTTTGTCAGGGGGGGGGGACGGGGGTTGGAAGAAGGTGGGAGGGGGGGTGTGGGAGATATATATGTTGAGGTATATGTGGAAATGTATGTATAAAAAAACAATAAAGATATAAATTAAAAAAATAAATAAAATAAAGTGGAGAAATTCGATAGATTCTGGCAACCTTGGGTTGACAATCCCCCTCCCCATTTTGATAACTCCCTATTGATACCCTAAACCAGTGATGGCGAACCGTGGCACCCCAGATGTTTTGGAACTACATTTCCCATGATGCTCATGTACTCTGCAGTGTAGATGAGCATCATGGGAAGTGTAGTTCCAAAACATCTGGGGTGCCAAGGTTCGCCATCACTGCCCTAAACCATATCTGGGGTTTCAACAGGGGCGGAGCCAGAGTCTAGTCTCGGGAGGGGCACTGCTAGAAAATACAGTGTTGCTTACAGAACTGAATGTAGAACTGTGTTGCTGTAGAATGGCTGCAGCAAACCTCTCCATCCGGGACTCATGCCCCTATAGCCTTCCTTCATTGCCTTCATTGGTTTTGCCGTGGTGAGGTGGCGGAGGCAGGGCCGTCCTTAATAGTGATTGGACCCTGGGCAAACATTTTTTAGGGCCCCCCCGGCACATTAATATACATACTAAAGGAGATTATCAGAGACTGCAGACATAGTACAGGAGATGGGCACCCTACAGAAGACGGTCAGAGGCTGCAGACCTACTACAGGAGACGGCCAGAGGCTGCAGACCTACTACAGGAGACAGTCAGAGGCTGCAGACCTACTACAGGAGACGGTCAGAGGCTGCAGACCTACTACAGGAGACGGTCATAGGCTGCAGACCTACTACAGGAGACGGTCAGAGGCTGCAGACCTACTACAGGAGACGGTCAGAGGCTGCAGACCTACTACAGGAGACGGTCAGAGGCTGCAGACCTACTACAGGAGACGGTCAGAGGCTGCGGACACACTCCAGGAGACGGTCAGAGGCTGCGGACACACTCCAGGAGACGGTCAGAGGCTGCGGACACACTCCAGGAGACGGTCAGAGGCTGCGGACACACTCCAGGAGACGGTCAGAGGCTGCGGACACACTCCAGGAGACGGTCAGAGGCTGCGGACACACTCCAGGAGACGGTCAGAGGCTGCGGACACACTCCAGGAGACGGTCAGAGGCTGCGGACACACTCCAGGAGACGGTCAGAGGCTGCGGACACACTCTAGGAGATGGTCAGAGGCTGCGGACACACTCCAGGAGATGGCCAGAGGCTGCGGACACACTCCAGGAGATGGCCAGAGGCTGCGGGACATAGTAGAGGAGACGGTCAGAGATGGGGGACACAGTACAGGAGACAGATATGGGGGACACAGTACAGGAGACAGATGGGGGACACAGTACAGGAGACGGTCAGAGGCTGCGGACACACTCCAGGAGACGGTCAGAGGCTGCGGACACACTCTAGGAGATGGTCAGAGGCTGCGGACACACTCCAGGAGATGGCCAGAGGCTGCGGACACACTCCAGGAGATGGCCAGAGGCTGCGGGACATAGTAGAGGAGACGGTCAGAGATGGGGGACACAGTGCAGGAGACAGAGATGGGGAAAACAGTGCAGGAGACAGAGATGGGGGACACAGTACAGGAGATGGTCAGAGATGGGGGACACAGTACAGGAGACAGAGATGGGGGACACAGTACAGGAGACAGATGGGGGACACAGTACAGGAGATGGTCAGAGATGGGGGACACAGTACAGGAGACAGAGATGGGGGACACAGTACAGGAGATGATCAGAGATGGGGGACACAGTACAGGAGATGGTCAGTAGTGATGGAGGAACATCAGCCGGGGCGGTTCGCGAACGTCAGCCGCAAATTTTCTCAAAAGTCAGTGAACCGCAAGTTCTCGGCTGGCCCTATTGACTTTAATGGGAGGCAAACTTTAAAAACCTTTAGGTCATATTTGCAGCCACAAAAGACGTACTAGCTGTGCACAAATAGTCCCAGCACATGGACAATCTCATAACAGAAGTATTGCAATTTAAAAAGTTGCCCTAAATTTATTTATTTTTATTTTTTTACAGCAAAAATTTTTTTTTTCATACATCAGCCAGAACTGACAGCAGCCGGTAAATATATATATATATAATGTATGTACTGTATATATATATATATATATATATATATATATATGTATATATATATATATATATATATATGTATATATGTATATGTATATATATAAATGTATATGTATATAATGTAAAAAAAAAAACAGGAAGCAGCGCCGAGAGGTAGAAGGGGGCGGTGGCGCCGGGACTTCCGATGACAGCGCGTCCTTCCTTCTCCTTTGCCCCGCCTGCCCCCTTCTACCTCTCGGCGCTGCTTCCTGGACTTTTTAAAAAGTGATTCGGATAGTGTCAATGGAGCTGGCGAGGCTGCAATTATGGGCACTGCGCTGGCGAGGCTGCATATATGGGTACTGCACTGGCAAGGCTGCATATATGGGCACTGCACTGGGGAGGCTGCATATATGGGCACTGCGCTGGCGAGGCTGCATGTATGGACACTGCGCTGGCGATGCTGCATATATGGGCACTGTGCTGGCGAGGCTTCAATTATGGGCACTGCACTGGCGAGGCTGCATGTATGGGCACTGCACTGGCGAGGCTGAAATTATGCACACTGCGCTGGCGAGGCTGCATGTATGGACACTGGGCTGGCGAGGCTGCATGTATGGGCACTGCGCTGGTGAGGCTGCATATATGGGCACTGTGATTGCGAGGCTGCATGTATGGGCACTGCGCTGGCGAGGCTGCATATATGGGCACTGCGATGGCGAGGCTGCATGTTTGGACACTGCGCTGGTAATTGTTAATTGTGTTCCTGACATATATTTCAGCATCCTGTGTTTTTTTTTTTTCATCTTGCCTTCAGATATGAAAGGCAGAGTGATTTTACTACTGTTTAGAATTGTCAATCAAATCGTTTGCAATAAAGTTTGCATAAAATAGTTCATTTGTATTTAATTTTAAATGTCAGGCAAAATGGTCGGCCCTCACGCATGTTCACTTCATCAAGTCTGGCCCTCTTTGAAAAAAGTTTGGACACCACTGGGCATCTGGCTACATGAACCTCCCTTTATGCTTAGAGTTGTACTAACTACACTTGAGGATGTTCTACGTTATCCTTGACATCGTCCTCGAGTCATGTAGGATGTAACGTATAGTATCCTCAAATTACCACTCTTTATATATCATGCAATTATTGTAAACCATTTTGTATGTTTATACCTTACTGTCAAGGTATATTTTGCTGTGTTTCTCTTTTCTTTTTTATGTATTTTGTAAAACCACCATCCCCCTGTTTTAGGGGGTTTTCTTCCCCTGATTTTATGTCAATCAATAAAAAAGTTTTTTACTCTATTCCAATTGTGCCTAGAAAGTCCCTTCCATTTTTTTCCAATTTTCACATTCTACAGAAGACTCTGAAGCACACCTCAGAACAGATCACGGATAGGCTCACAAGGGAGATCAGGGAGCTAGGTCAGCGAACCTCAGATTTGGAAGAATTGGAGGCCCTCAGAGAAGAGAATCAGACCCTGCAGGCCCAATTAGAGGATCAAGAAAATAGGGCCAGACGCTCCAGTGTCTCCTTCAGGATCTGCACCTACTTTCACCCCCATGCACTCCTGCACCCCTTCCACATCGCAGACGCTCTGCATCACGCTCTCCACAGAAACCTGCCACCTCCACTTCAACCACCCCTAAGAGGAGCCGATTTATTGCTCCGCTACCAACTTCTGCAGACTCCATGGACTGAAAGTCCCACACTGTGATACATCCTGGATCCCCTACTCCACCTGCCATGTTCGGGTTTTTCTATCCTTCTCATTCCATGATGCCTATGGCAGATTGTTTTTCCTTCACTGTTTTGTCTCCTAATACAGTTTGACTGTCACTCAGCGTGGGAATTTGATTCTTTGACCTGGACGGCTTCTTGATCTGCTGGACTCCATCAACATATGACTCTATCCCACTTTTCTGCTAAGTCATCTGAGATGGTAATATACCGCAGCTGAGTGCGCATTACATTTTTGAAAAACATTATTTTTTTTTTTTTGGCTGGCACTTGCCCCTCCTGAGGCTCCTCCTCCTGCTTGCCAAACTTATCAGACTTATTTTGAGTTATGCTTTTTCTGCTGATACCTGCATGCTATTATGTCTCCCCTGGTCACCACCTTACATCTTGCCTACTAATAATACTTCTAGGCGGTTGTGTCACCTGTTGGATTGCCACTGCTGCCCCCTTCTCACCTTCGGAACCCTCCTTTTGGAGACTTCCAGAGGTGATTCACCTCCCTCCGTGCAGACAGTCAATCTCTGCACTGACAACGTTTTTTTCTATTCCCCCTGACTATGCAATTATCTCTGTCTACTCCATCTATTTTGTTCTTCTCCCTTCCCTCTCTGTGCTTTTCCGCCTTCCTCTTTCCTCTGCCTTTCCCTCCCCTTCCCTTTGCTCGTCGGGGGGGGGGGGGGGGATCCGGCCTCCATACCCACACTTTTTAAGTTTGGCTATTCTCTCCCTATCAACCCATGACCGCCCTAAACATTTTGACCCTTTATTTCCAGGGTCTTAATTCCCCACAGGAGCGCCGCAAGGCCTTCCGCTCGCTTGCCTCGCTAGATGTGCATGTTGCCTGTTTGCAGGGAACTCCCTTTTCTGCCTCGCATTACCCCTAACTGCCTCTTTTCCTTGTTTTTTTACAGCCTCTGCTACTGTTAAGAAGAGGGGGGGGGTTTTATTAGCTTTTCATCAGACTGCTCCATTCATGCTTCATACATCTATTGCGGACCCTGAAGGTAGGTACCTTATACTTATTGGCACTTTACTGGACACAGACGTGACCCTGGCTTCGTACTACGAGCTCCAACACGAACTCCTTCCTCTCTCACTTTCTTCAAATTGTTGAACAACATAAGAAAGGTACGACTATTCTTTGCGGAGACTCTAACCAGGTCCTCTATCCTTTTCTGGACAAATCTCCCGTGACACCCTCTCTATCCCCACATCGACGAACCTTTCAGCATCCATTCTACACTCATTCTCTAGTCAACACATGGCGCGAACACAACCCATCCAAACGACAATACACTTTCTATTCTAATCCTCACAAAACATCCTCGCGTATAGACCATATCCTCACTTCTGTGGCAACTTCTCCCTCTCTCTTGGCTTCTTCTATCTTACCAATTCCCTGACCACAATGCAGTCGTTTCCTCTTTTCATTCCCTAATCCCCAAACAACATAATTTCTCCTGGTCTTTGAACAATACTCTTCTTGCTCTTCCTTCCCATAGAATTGAAGTAGCTACGGCAATAAAAGACTATATTACTCACAATGACACCACCAATGTTGCTCCACTCACGATTTGGGAATCCCACAAATCTGTGATCAGAGGTACCCTCATCAGCTTAGCATTCCGAAGTAAGAAAGAACGTCGACTCACCTATCAAGCCCTAGATTTAGCTTTTACCTGGGCCCATAATTGTTTCCAAGCACACCCCACCCCTGAGAATAAAAAGATTCTTGACAAGGCCACTCTGGAACTAGACCTCTTCCTCACTGATTCGGCTGAAAAACAAATCAGACGCTCCCAACATAATTTTTTTTTTTATTATTCTAAAGCGAATAAACCAGACCCCTTCCTTGCCCTCTCTCTTCGCAACGCCACCATCTCCTGAAAACCAATCCGCTTGAAAACTTCCCCTACAACCTACACTAGCAACCCCGTCAAAATTCTTTAAACTTTTCGCCACCATCTCTCCAAACTTTACTCCCCGTCTCAGCCCTCGACTGATTCCCAAGTCTCCGAGTTTTTCTCCGGCGTTACCTTGCCCACCCTATCCAATTCCCAATGCGATGCCCTGGAACAGCCTATCTCTGACCTAGAAATTGCTAATACGATCAAAAGCCTTAAGCTTAACTAAAGACCTGGTCCTGACGGTTTCACCGCTTCCTACTACAAGCATTTTTCTGACCTCTTAACCCCCATGCTCTCTAAGGCGTATAATTCTATATTTAAAGCCCACTCCTTTGGCCTAGATTCCCTTAAAGCTGCAATCTCCAAGATTACCTAAACCACAAGCTGACGACTCCTCTTGGTCCAATTACCGCCCAATATCTCTTCTCAACATTGACATAAAAGTGATGGCCAAAATACTGTCTACACGCCTTAACCCAATCATAGGATCGCTGATCCATAAAGACCAAACAGGCTTCATCCCTTGCCGGCAAGCTGGAGACAACGTACGCAGGGCCATACATCTTACCTATCTTGCTTGTTGTCGTAACGTCCCTGCTTGCTTTGTCTCCCTTGATATCAGGAAAGCATTTGACTCTCTTTCCTGGTCTTACTTACAAACTGTATTGCACGGATGGGGTTTTGGTCCTCCACTTTCTTTCCTGGATCTCCTCTCTTTATTCTTCCCTGTCAGCGTTTGTCCGCTACGCAGGTTTTCAATCTTCCCCTTTCCCTATTAAATCTGGCACCAGGCAAGGCTGTCCCCTATCCCCTCTCCTCTTTGCACTCGCAATTGAACCCCTAGCCCACAAAATCCACGCCAACCCTGATATTAAAGGCCTCGACCTTGGTGGACATCACCACAAACATTGCCTATTTGCAGATGATATCCTTTTATTCCTCACGTCCCCTCTCACCTCTGCCCCTAATCTTCTTCTTACCCTGACCCAGTTCACGAAAATCTCCGGACTAGTTATGAACCCCACAAAATCGAAAGCGCTCAATGTCTCCTTACCCCCCCCCCCCTCTTCTCTCACAACTACAAACACCTTAAAGACCACAACATAAAGGGGTATACAATGTACGGTTAACAGCAAACACACACACACATCATAGGTTGAACTGGATGGACTGATGTCTATTTTTCAACCTCACAATTTATGTAACAGTACTTCCCTTTTCCTGGGCGACACAATACCTGCCCTATCTAGTAATTAAGTTGACAGCAGACCCCCTAGAGCTTTTTGCAGCCAACTATCCCCCCATGCTACACCACCTAACAAAATTGATGGCATCCTGGTCTCCATTGCTTCTTGCCTGGATGGGACGCAACACCGTCATCAAGATGGCTGTCTTGCCTAAAATCTTGTATCTATTCTGAGTACTGCCTATTTGTGTCCCCTTTTACTACCTCCGCCAACTCCAACTACAAACTTTATCCTATGTCTGGGGTAAGACCAGGCCTAGAGTCTCATGCAGAATTCTCCATCTTCACAAACTCCAAGGCGGCTTGGGTCTCCCACAATATGCCAAGTACTATCAGGCGGCCCAATTAGCCCAGCTGACCAAATGGCATGCCACCCGTGAAATCCCCCTTTGGGTGCTCCTCGAAGCGGTCAAATGTGTTCCCCTCTCTGTTACCAATTTATTATGGCTGACACTGCCTGACCGTCGGACAGTTTCAAATCCTATCTTATGTCATTCCCTGCGTCTTTGGGACACCCTAAAATTTAAGTATAAGCTCCAATCGCCCAACACAACCCCCTGCTTTCATCTCTACACAACCCATCCCCCCCCCCCCAGCCTTGGAAGCCCCATCTACATTCTGTAGTTGGGCGACAGCTGGCCTTCTTAGAGCACATTCCTTGATCACATTCAACTCCTTTTAAGCCTTTTCCAACGCTTTGTGAATCTTATAACAAAACCAAGCTCAGAAATCTTTCGCTATCTACAAATTAAGCACTTTCTGGCCAAATGTATGCGCACTGACTCTTCCTTGTCCAACATGACTTTTTTTGAACACACTTGCCTCCATGACCCACATACCCAGGGCCTTATTTCATTGCTATACTCCAGACTCACCGAATCCCCTGACCGTACTCCTCCCGCATATACTGCTAAGTGCTAAGTGGGAACAAGATCTAGGGTCCTCCATAGATGTTGAAGATTGGTCCAAAATCTGGCAAACAACGAAAGTGGCCTCACAAAATATAGTAGTCTCAGAAACAAACTACAAAGTGCTAATGCAATGGTATTTAGTACCCGCACGCATTTCAAAATATTTACCCTCATACTCTGCAATATGATTTTGGGGTTGCCTGGATGCAGGCACACACATGCACATCTGGTGGACCTGTCCAATGGTGCAAAAGTTTTGGCAGGCCATCTTCCATATTCTCTCCACCCTGAATGGATGAGCCAATTTCGCCTGACCCCCCCCCCCTCCTGGCTCTCTTGAATGTAAAGCCAGATAACGTTTTCAAATTCAGACACAAACTATTCCTACAGGTCAAAACAGCGGCTAAACAACCATTGCGAAGGCGTGGAAATCCCCACACCTACCTTTACCTGAAGTGAAACACTGAATCACCAACGCTATGATTCACGCCAAAATTGATGCTATCCTGACAAATAAAGTGGAGAAATTCGATAGATTCTGGCAACCTTGGGTTGACAATCCCCCCCCATTTTGATAACTCCCTATTGACACCCTAACCATATCTAGGGTTTCAACAGGGGCGGAGCCAGAGTCTAGTCTCGGGAGGGGCACTGCTAGAAAATACAGTGTTGCTTACAGAACTGAATGTAGAACTGTGTTGCTGTAGAATGGCTGCAGCAAACCTCTCCATCCGGGACTCATGCCCCTATAGCCTTCCTTCATTGCCTTCATTGGTTTTGCCGTGGTGAGGTGGCGGAGGCAGGGCCGTCCTTAATAGTGATTGGACCCTGGGCAAACATTTTTTAGGGCCCCCCGGCACATTAATATACATACTACAGGAGATTATCAGAGACTGCAGACATAGTACAGGAGATGGGCATCCTACAGAAGACGGTCAGAGGCTGCAGACCTACTACAGGAGATGGCCAGAGGCTGCAGACCTACTACAGGAGACGGTCAGAGGCTGCAGACCTGCTACAGGAGAGGGTCAGAGGCTGCAGACCTACTACAGGAGACGGTCATAGGCTGCAGACCTACTACAGGAGACGGTCAGAGGCTGCAGACCTACTACAGGAGACGGTCAGAGGCTGCAGACCTACTACAGGAGACGGTCAGAGGCTGCAGACCTACTACAGGAGACAGTCAGAGGCTGCAGACCTACTACAGGAGACGGTCAGAGGCTGCAGACCTATTACAGGAGACGGTCAGAGGCTGCAGACCTACTACAGGAGACGGTCAGAGGCTGCGGACACACTCCAGGAGACGGTCAGAGGCTGCGGACACACTCCAGGAGACGGTCAGAGGCTGCGGACACACTCCAGGAGACGGTCAGATGCTGCGGACACACTCCAGGAGACGGTCAGAGGCTGCGGACACACTCCAGGAGATGGTCAGAGGCCGCGGACACACTCCAGGAGACGGTCAGAGGCTGCGGACACACTCCAGGAGATGGCCAGAGGCTGCGGACACACTCCAGGAGATGGCCAGAGGCTGCGGACACACTCCAGGAGATGGCCAGAGGCTGCGGGACATAGTAGAGGAGACGGTCAGAGATGGGGGACACAGTACAGGAGACAGAGTTGGGGAAAACAGTGCAGGAGACAGAGATGGGGGACACAGTACAGGAGATGGTCAGAGATGGGGGACACAGTACAGGAGACAGATGGGGGACACAGTACAGGAGATGGTCAGAGATGGGGGACACAGTACAGGAGACAGAGATGGGGGACACAGTACAGGAGATGATCAGAGATGGGGGACACAGTACAGGAGATGGTCAGTAGTGATGGAGGAACATCAGCCGGGGCGGTTCGTGAATGTCAGCCGCAAATTTTCTCAAAAGTCCGTGAACCGCAAGTTCTCGGCGGGCCCTATTGGGAGGCAAACTTTAAAAACCTTAAGGTCATATTTGCAGCCACAAAAGACGTGCACAAATAGTCCCAGCACATGGACAATCTCATAACAAAAGTATTGCAATTTAAAACGTTGCCCTAAATTTTTTTTTTTTTTTTTTACAGCAAAAATTTTTTTTTTTTTCATACATCAGCCAGAACTGACAGCAGCCGGTAAATACATGTCTAATACATAAAGGGTCCATTCACACATCTGCAAAATGGGTCCGCATCCATTTCACAATTTGGCGGAACCTTTATGGGCCAATCATTTCCAGTCTGAAAAATTAGGCATTCACAGGATACAGAAGTGAGTGTCGGCCTGTATTGGCCCCAAAAATTAGCCCACATGGGTTTACCTGGCAGCTAAGAACGTAGTATTCTGTGGCTGAAGGTACATTAGGCATTCACAGGATACAGAAGTAAGTGTCGGCCAGCATTAGCGCCAAAAATTAGCCCACCTGGGTTTACAGCTAAGAACGTAGTATTCTGTGGCTGAAGGTACATTAGGTATTTACAGGATACAGAAGTAAGTGTCGGCCATAAAAGGCCCCAGAAATTAGCCCACATGCGTTTACCTGACAGCTAAGAAAATAGTATTCTGTGGCTGAAGGTACATTAGGCATTTACAAAGGATACAGAAGTAAGTGTCGGCCTGTATAGGCCCCAAAATTTAGCCCACATGGGTTTAACTGACAGCTAAGAACGTAGTGTATTTGATGGCTAGAGGTACATTAGGCATTCACAGTATACAGAAGTAAGTGTCGGCCTGTATAGGCCCCAAAAATTAGCTCACATGGGTTTAACTGACAGCAAAGAATGTAGTATTTGATGGCTAGAGGTACATTAGGCATTCACACAGGATACAGAAGTAAATGTCGGCCTCTATAGGCCCCAGAAATTAGCCCACATAGGTTTAACTGACAGCTAAGAACGTAGTGTTTTTGATGGCTAGAGGTACATTAGGCATTCACAGTATACAGAAGTAAGTGTCGGCCTGTATAGGCCCCAAATATTTTCCCACATGGGTTTAACTGACCGCAAAGAATGTAGTGTATTTCATGGCTAGAGGTACATTAGGCATTCACACAGGATACAGAAGTAAGTGTCGGCCTGTATAGGCCCCAAAAATTAGCCCACATGGGTTTAACTGACAGCAAAGAACGTAGTATTTGATGGCTGGAGGTACATTAGGCATTCACAGTATAAAGAAGTAAGTGTCGGCCTGTATAGGCCCCAAAAATTAGCTCACATGGGTTTAACTGACAGCAAAGAGCGTAGTATTTGATGGCTGGAGGTACATTAGGCATTCACAGTATAGAGAAGTGAGTGTCTGCCTGTATAGGCCCCAAAAATTAGCCCACATGGGTTTAACTGACCGCAAAGAACGTAGTATTTGATGGTTGGAGGTACATTAGGCATTCACAGGATACAGAAGTAAGTGTCGGCCAGTATTGGCCCCAAAAATTAGCCCACATGGGTTTACCTGACAGCTAAGAGCGTAGTATTCTGTGGCTGAAGGTACATTAGGCATTCACAGGATACAGAATTAAGTGTCTGCCAGTATTGGCCCCAAAAATTAGCCCACCTGGGTTTACCTGACAGCTAAGAACATAGTATTCTGTGGCTGAAGGTACATTAGGCATTCACACAGGATACAGAAGTAAGTGTCTGCCAGTATTGGCCCCAAAAAGTAGCCCACATGGGTTTACCTGACAGCTAAGAACGTAGTATTCTGTGGCTGAAGGTACATTAGGCATTCACACAGGATACAGAAGTAAGTTTCGGCCTGTATTGGCCCCAAAAATTTGCCCACATGGGTTTAACTGACAGCTAAGAACTTGGTGTATTTGATGACTAGAGGTACATTAGGCATTCACAGTATACAGAAG
>NC_138777.1:140340181-140372681 GCF_965119305.1 Pelophylax lessonae
CCAAACCTTAATAGCATGTCTTGTGATTATATGCGTGTTAGTGTCCAGATTTCTAAACCTCTCAGGTATCCATATAACTTTTGCTAGGTGTGTACCACTCATCGTGCTTTCTATTACCACCCAATTTCTATCATTATTTTTTTTTTGTCCATTCCATCACCCTTGTGAGTATTGCTGCAAAATAATAATTTTTAAAGTCGGGTAGGGCTAGTCCCCCTTGTCCCTTACCTTTACATAGTGTAGTGTACTTTACCCTTGGCTTTTTGTATTTCCAAATAAAGCGGGATATCAATCTTTTAAGTGTTTTAAAAAATACTTGAGGTAATGAAATCGGAATCATCTGGAATTTATATATAATTTTGGGCAGGATTATCATTTTTATCGTATTTATCCTCCCTATCCAGGAAAAGATTCTCGGGGATAATCTATTTAATTCTGATCTTACTTCATTCAGAAGTTCTAGAAAATTTGTTTTGTAGAGTTTTTCTGGAGTTGGGGTTAATTTTATCCCTAAATATTTAATCTCATCTTTTCTCCAGTTGAACTGAAATTCTTTTTTTAACATCTCCTCTTCTTGTTTAGGGATATTGATATTTAATATTTCTGATTTTTTTTGATTAATTTTTAAATTGGATAGTTCTCCATATTGTTTCATTATTTTAATTATGTTGGGCAAAGTGATCCTCGGATAACTTATGTAAAGCAGGATATCATCTGCAAAGGCAGATACCTTATGCTCCACTTGTCCCACCTTTATGCCCCCGATGTCCACACTATTTCTTATAGTTGCCAGTAGTGATTCCAAAGATAAGACAAATAACATCGGAGACAAGGGACATCCTTGTCTTGTTCCATTGAGCATTTTAAACGAGTCTGACAAAGTTCCATTGACCTTTTACCTTTGCAGTTGGTTGATTATACAAAGTTTTGATCCAGGCCAACATTCTAGGTTTTATTCCCAACTCCACTAGGGTGTTTATCATGAACTCCCAGTCTACCCTGTCAAATGCTTTTTCCGCATCTATTGACAGGAGTAGACTGGGAGCTCTGCTTTTTACCATATGGTCTATCAACAGTATAGTTTTTATCCCATTGTCCTGTCCATGTCTCCCCGGGATGAATCCTACTTGATCATTGTGTATCCACTCCCCCATTAGGTTCTTCATTCTAGTGGCCAAAATTTTTGTGAATAATTTAGTATCAACATTAAGTAGGGAGATGGGTCTAAAACTAGAACATAGTAACGGGTCTTTTCCCTCTTTCCGTATAACTGTGATTGATGCTGACAGGGCCTCTCTACTCATCTCGTACTGAGTCCCTATTCCGTTTATATATTCTTTAAATCTTGGGATTAAAATGTCCTTAAATGTTTTATAATAACCTATGGTAAACCCATCCGGTCCTGGGCTTTTACCTAGGCTCGTTTCTTTAATGGCTCTCTCTATTTCTTGTTCTGAGATTGGTCTTTCTAAGAATGTTAACTTTTCCTTATCTATCTTTGTCAGTCCTGCGTCTACAAGGTATTTTTTGATTTTCTCCCTCCTTTCTGTTTCATTCCCCTGTATCTCACCTTTCTTTACTGCATAAAGGTTTGCATAGTAGTTTTGGAATTCTTTGGCTATTCCTGTCATTGTTTGAATTATTTCCCCATTTTTACTTTTAATTTTATCTACAAAATTTTTTCCTTTCTTCTTTTTCAGGATTTTTGCTAGGTTTTTCCCAACCTTATTACTTTCAATGTATTTTTCTTTTATGCATCTTTTCATTTCCTGCTTTATTTCCTGTTCTAGCAGATCTTTCAATTCTTCTCTCTTCACCTCAAGTAAATTATTTACTAATATATCTTGTGTATTTTTATGTTTTTGCTCTAATTGATGTACTTCTGTCATTAGCCTAGTCTTATCTTTTATTCTTTCTTTTTTCCTTTGGGTCCCTTTGAGATAAATATGCCCCTCATATAAGCCTTATGAGCTTCCCATACTATGTCTTTTGGTACATCTTTTGTATCGTTTATTTGAAAATAGAATTCCAACTCTTTCACTATTTCTTTTTCCCACTTTTTTTCTCCAAAAATCTCCTCATTTATTTTCCAAGCATCCATCCTAGGTCGCTCTTTCGCCATTTTTATTTTTACCATAATGGGGGTATGGTCCGACCAAGTCTTGACCCCAATCTCTGCCTCGCTTACCCTTTCGATCCACCTATGTTCGATTAGTATATAATCCAATCTTGAGTATGTTCCATGTACACTTGAGTAACATGTATAATCTCTATCTTTCGGATGGAGAATTATCCAAATATCTGCCAGTTGATTTGTAAATAATTTTTCCTTTATTTTCTTTGCCTGTACTTTATTTATCCGTAGGGTTTTTGATGTGGTATCTACTTTAGGGTCAAGGCAGAGATTGAGGTCCCCTGCCAGTATGACTCCTCCTTTTTTAAACTCCATTAATTTTCCCAGTACTTTACCTAGGAAGTCTACTTGTCTCTCATTAGGGCTATATATATTTACTAGGGTCAAATCTTTATCTCCTATTTTTCCTCTTAAAAAGAGGTATCTTCCCTCTGGGTCTATCTTTCTCGACTCTAGAACAAATCCAAGGCCCCTAGAAATGCCAATGGCTACTCCCTTGGACTTCCTCCCGGGTGAGTCCGCGTAATACCAGGTAGGATGGCTCTTAGAATACAATCTGATATTAGATGCATGAGATAAATGAGTCTCCTGTAAGAATGTCAAATCTGCTTTCAAATAACTAATTTCTTTTAAAAATTTTTTCCTTTTTTCTGGAGAGTTTAAACCTCGGACATTGTAAGATAATATGTTAACTATAACCATTGTTTCTTAATCTTCATTACTGTCTTTCTCTATCATCTCTTCAACTCTAAAGTGGCCATAGAAACTGTTCAACCAACACCAGGGATCCCTAAGAGATGGCATTAATCCCTCTGATTTTTCTTGTCTTGTGAGTTCTCTTAATTCTTGTATTTTCTTATAGGAGACGTTTTGATCTATTGACTTCTTTTTCCCTCTCTCTTCCCCTTTCCTCTTCCCACCCCTACCCTCCCCTCCCCCAAC
Organism: Pelophylax lessonae; assembly: GCF_965119305.1. Taxonomy (NCBI): domain Eukaryota; kingdom Metazoa; phylum Chordata; class Amphibia; order Anura; family Ranidae; genus Pelophylax; species Pelophylax lessonae. The sequence continues at coordinate 140,343,258 of NC_138777.1, forward strand.
TATTCCCGGTCCCTCCATCAGGGTTGTCGATTCTCCTTCCTCCCTTTCCAATCGACTTGTGGCCGAGGTCGAGCTCTGCTAGTGGTCACCGTTCCCTCCCATCTTCCCTACCGTAGGGTCTAATGGTGACGGCCCGCTGATCTCCATAGGGCCACCCGTTTTTTATTCTTACTTGCTCCTCCTCCCCTCCTCCCCTTCTCCCGCCAGCCCTCCCCCCTCCCCCAATCCCCCCGGTCCCCCCAGTCCTTTTTCATCCTTTTGTTTTCATCTTTTTCTTTTGTTTCCACTGATTCAATTCTCCTTCATCAACTTCTTCCTCTGGGCACTCCTGGTCTGTCCAGCCTGGAATATCCATAAGTGGGATTTTTACTGCTTCACAAAAGTCTTTGGTTTCCTCTGGGTATCTAAGGAGTACTGTCCTCCCATCTCTTCTCACTCCTAGGCCTGCTGGTAAGTTCCAAAAGTATTGTATATCTTTTTTCTTTAATATTTCTACCATTGGTCTAAGAATGCGTTTTCTGTTAATTGTCTCTTTTGCCAGGTCTGGGAAAATCTGAATGTCCTCCCCGTTATATTTTAATTCCGGTCTACTTCTCATTTTCTCCCAGATCTGGGCCCTTGTCTCGTATTTATGGAATCTTACAATCACATCTCTTGTTTTCTCTTTTGGTAGATTGGTTGGTTTACGCAACCTATGAATTCTCTCAAACTCAATTTTATCTGTGGTCGCCTTTCCCAGCAGAGGGTTAAATAACTTCTCCAGGGTTTCTTCTAATTTTTCTGTTGGCTCTTTCTCTGGTAATCCTCTTTTTCTCAGATTTTTTCTTCGATTTCTATTCTCCTGATCTTCAATTTTGTATAACATATTTCTCTGCTCCATTTTCATTTTTCTCATTTGTTCTTTTAGATTTTTTAGTTCTTTTCCTTGGGACTCCACCTTTTCTTCTGTTTCTTCTACTCTGCCCAGAATATGCCCAAAGTCGACGTGTAATGTAGCCATCTCGGCTTTGATGGATCTTTCAAGGCTGGCAAACATTTCCCGCATTTCTGATTTTGATGGTGGATAATCTTTTTCATTGAATTCATCTTCTCTATTCATGTCTCCATCCTCTATTGTTATACTGCTTTCTCTTGACACTTGTAGGCTTTCTTCTCCACTTACTCCTATATGCTTTTGATTCTTAGTTTTCTTGGTTCCCTCTGTATTTTGTTTGGGTCTAACAACCGGTTGATCCTCTGGCTGTGTGTTTTGACCTTTTCCCTCAGGTGTCATGTATTTTTTAATTGTTCCTGGGCTTGCTGTAGTTTTTGGAGGCTTCCCTGCCACTTCCTTTGCCGGTTTACCTCTGATTGTGGATTCGGCTCTAGGGAATAAGCCCTCAGTATAGCTTCCTCTTATGTCTCTATTTTCAGTATGAACTAAATATCATATACATTTATTCAGTGATTCAAGTAAGAGAGGTCCCACACTTTTTGCACGACAGTCTCTTAAGCTATACACTCACGCATGATAATATAGCTGTGCTACCAGGGGAAGCTGTTGTTGAAGTCAAACGTATGAAAATTTTGGTGGTTTCCCCTCTCACTTAAGTACTCAGATTCCCGCACATTTCTCAATGCGCGTAAGTAAGATCTGGGGGGTTTCCGCCCTCACCCAAGTGAGTAGAGTCCCACACTTTTTCCAGAACCGTTCAACTAGCTCTTAAGCATACACTTGTAAATAAATACTGTAGCAGTGCTTTCTAAGAAAGCTGGTATTTGAAATTGGTCATATAAGGATTCTGGGGGGTTTCCCCTCTCATTCAAACAGGCAGAGTCCCGAACCTTTTCAACACAAACCCACCTTCTCTTAGACCTTATACTCATAGATGACAATATGTCTTTGCTTTCAGAGAGGGCCGGTATATTATATCCAATAGAGGAGGATTCTGGGGGGTTTCCCCCCTCCCTAAGTAAGCAGAGTCCCACACATTTTTTCCAAACAGTCCCGACAATTCTTAAGCTATACACTCATGAAAGATAATCTAGCAGTACTTCCAAGGAGGGCTGATATTGAAATCCTGTGCAATAAAGTCCTGGGGGGTTTCCCCTCTACCATAAGTAAGCAGTGTCCCGCACAATTTTCAGAACCATCCCTCTGACACATTAAACTGTAAACTCATAGATGAAAATATACAGATGCTTTCACGAAGGGCAGGGAATGAGATTAAGTGTAGTGCAATTCTATAGGGGTTTCCCCTCATACTTTGGTAAACAGATTCCCGCACATTTTTTCTCAACAGTCTCGTTGACTCTTAAGCTATATACTCCTGGGTGATAATTTAGCAGTGCTTCAAGAAAGGCTGATTTTAGGATCCAACGCAGGGGGGTTCTAGGGGATTTCCCCTCTCGCTTAAGTAAGCATAGTCCCGCACTTTCTTCAGATTAGTCCCTCTGTTCTATTAAGCTGCATACTCATAGATGATAATAAGACAGTGCTTTTTAAGAAGAGCTGATGTTGAGAAATAAACGTACAACCTCTCTGGGGGGTTTCCCTCGCACTCAAGCAAGCAGGGTCCCACACCACTTTTCCATCACAGTCACATTAGCTCTTAAGTTATATAAGTAAGCAGAGTCCCACACATTTTTTCCAAACAGTCCCGACAATTCTTAAGCTATACACTCATGAAAGATAATCCAGCAGTACTTTCAAGGAGGGCTGATATTGAGATCATGTGAAATAAAATCCTGGGTGGTTTCCCCTCTACCATAAGTAAGCAGTGTCCCGCACAGTTTTCAGAACCATCCCTCTGACTCATTAAACTATAAACTCATAGATGAAAATATACTGATACTTTCACGAAGGGCTAGGAATGAGATCAAATGTAGTGCAATTCTATAGGGGTTTCCCCTCATACTTTGGTAAACAGAGTCCCGCACATTTTTTCTCAACAGTCTCATTGACTCTTAAGCTATATACTCCTGGGTGATAATTTAACAGTGCTTCAAGGAAGGCTGATTTTATGATCCAACACAGGGGGGTTCTAGGGGATTTCCCCTCTCGCTTAAGTAAGCATAGTCCCGCACTTTTTTCAGATTAGTCCCTTTGTTCTATTAAGCTGCATACTTATAGATGATAATAAGACAGTGCTTTTCAAGAAGATCTGATGTTGAGAAATACACGTACAACCTCTCTGGGGGTTTCCCTCGCACTCAAGCAAGCAAGGTCCCACACCACTTTTCCATCACAGTCACATTAGCTCTTAAGTTATACACTCCATAATGATGATAGTATTTTTAAGAAAGACTGTTTTGATATCGTTCATATGAAAATTCTGGGGGGTTTCCCCTCTCACCAGTCCCCTTCGGCTAATCTGTGGCGTTCCTTGTAGAGTGGTATGGTGGGGATGATTACGATGTCCAATGTTGCTGGGTCTCTCCAAACTGGATCCCTCCAGCACTGGCCCCTCGGCGGTGTTCACTCCAATCAGACCTTCTCTCCTGGTCCTGGACGCCGGCTCTCCCAGCGTCTCAGCAGCCCCTGCGCTCGGCGGCCACCTCTCCAATACACAGCCGATTCCAGTCTCCAGGAGGGACCCAGGGTGCTCGTCCTCCCTCCTCCAAGCCTCAGGGAGGGTCGGCAACCAGGACCGGGTCGGGCCTCCGGGTAGTGGGGAGGGGGGGTAGCGGGATCCAGCTAGGCAGGCATCGAGGCTAGGTGAGAGAGCATTCCCTCACATCTCTCTGGGCGGTGGCTCAGAGACTCAGCAGGCCGTCGGGATCAGCTCCATTAGCAGGCTCCTCCCTCCATCTCCCGGGATAAGTCTGAGCCCACATGGGTTTAACTGACAGCTAAGAACGTAGTGTATTTGATGGCTGGAGGTACATTAGGCATTCACACAGGATACAGAAGTAAGTGTCGGCCTGTATAGGCCCCAAAAATTAGCCCACATGGGTTTAACTGACAGCAAAGAACGTAGTGTATTTGATGGCTAGAGGTACATTAGGCATTCACACAGGATACAGAAGTAGGTGTCGGCTTGTATAGGCCCCAAAAATTAGCCAATCAATGGACATGAAATGCCTTTTATGCCGCTGTATGTAGCGAAGACAAGGACCAGGAATTGCTCTGGGTGGAATGCGCTCTGGTGGATATTTGTGGCCTGGTATGAGGAATTTCAATGAAACATGGTCTACTGGTCACATGTGTTAAATTCCACAGAGATCCATGCCTCATTCATTTTTATAAATGTGAGGTAGTCTACACTGTCATGAGCTAGGCGAGTGCGCTTATCGGTCACGATCCCCCCTGCTGTGCTGAACGTCCTTTCGGACAGGACACCGGACGGGGGCAAGCCAACAGTTCCATTGCAAATTGTGCAAGCTCTGGCCAGAGGTCAAGCCTGCCCATCCAGTAGTCCAGGGGTTCATCACTCCTCAGATCGTCCACGTCTGTGCGGGAAAACATCAGACCAAACAGGAATAAACATAATCACCATTCATGATCAACTTACACAAAACTAAGAGGGGTATACTGTATGCTAATGCCAGGAGCCTAGCTAATAAAATGGATGAGTTGGAAATGTTAGTACATGAGGAAGACCTAGACCTTGTGGAAATAACAGAAACTTGGTTCGACCCCTCACATGACTGGCTTGCCAATATCCAAGGGTATTCGGTGTACCGGAAGGACAGGGTAGGAAAAAGAGGGGGAGGGGTAAGTCTCTATGTCAAGGATACTGTAAGGGTGATAGAGAGGAATGATATTATGGAAGGGATGAGTATGGAGTTAGAATTTGTGTGGGTAGAACTCCATAGGGAAGGAGAAAAGGCAAAAGTAATTGTGGGGGTTTGCTATAGGCCACCCAACCAAAGGGAGGAGGTAGAGCTGGAATTGATATCACTGTTGGGTAAAGTGGCAAAACTGGGATCAGTCATCATATTGGGGGACTTCAATTATCCCGACATTGACTGGGAAGAGGGGACTACACACTCACAGAAGGCCCGTCTATTCATGGAAACCTTACAGGACAACTACATGTCACAGTTGGTGGATTCTCCTACTAGAGAAAATGCAGTCCTGGATCTATTGATTACTAATGACCCAGACCTAATCTCGGAGGTAGGAGTCCAGGACAACCTGGGCTCTAGCGATCACAGGATGATCACATTTAGTGTAAACAACAATATAACAAGGCAAGTGGGGAACATAAGAACCCTAAACTTCAGAAGGGCAAACTTTCCAAAATTATGCTCATTGATGGAAAGGGTAAACTGGGACCAAACCCTGGGATCACTGCAGGGCCGATCCTAGGCAGGTGCGGAGGGTGCAGAGCACCCAGGCGCTTCACAGTGTTAAAAAGGGGGGGGGGGGCGCCGCCGGGCCGGCCGAAGCTGCCAGTGACTCAGAGTGCCAGTGCCAGAGTTACTGTAATGTAAATTAGTATTACCCGCTCCGCTCCCCGCTTCCCAACACAGCGCGCGCAGCTTAGCCGCTTACTGACCAGTCCAGGCGGCAGCGCAGCCTCTCTGCTTTCTTCCTCCATGATCCATCCAGACAGTCCCGGGCCTGCTGTATCACTGGTTGCTATGCTAGGACCGCTTAACGTCTAGCAACCAGTGACGTCATATGCCCGGGCCGGCCCGCCGCCCCAGCATTCAGAGTGGAGGAGGAACCTACTCCTCCGCGTCCGCCACCGCAAGTAAACAGTGTTGGGGCGTGCTGGCGCTCCACCTCCACCCCCTCCAGCGGCGCGCTGTGCGTTGGAGGAGCCCCTTCGTGAAAGAAAGAAGAAGAAGACTGTGACGTGCCTCGGTGGTGCCTGGCCTGAAGAGAAGAGGAACAAAGAAGAAGTGCCCTGCCCCTGAAGAAACTGGCATCTTGTCTGGTCTGCTGCGTACTGCTAGTTCTCAGGTAAGGTAAGACATTGACAAAGAAATGACAGCAACAATTTTATTGAAGCTCACTCAGCCAGGCCTCACTGCCTCAGCCGCCCTCAGGCCTTAGCGACACCTGACAGACCCCACAGTGCCCTCTCCCCTCTGCCCACCACAGCACCTGCCTGCCTGCCACCACAGCGCCTGCCCGCCTGCCACCACAGCGCTGCCGCCTGCCCACCTGCCACCACAGCGCCTGCCCGCCTGCCACCACAGCGCTGCCACCTGCCCGCCTGCCACCACAGCACCTGCCACCACAGCGCCTGCCCACCTGCCACCACAGCGCCTGCCCGCCTGCCACCACAGCGCCTGCCCACCTGCCACCACAGGGCCTGCCCACCTGCCACCACAGGGCCTGCCCGCCTGCCACCACAGCGCCTGCCCGCCTGCCACCACAGCGCCTGCCCGCCTGTGGCCTGCCACCACAGGGCCTGCCCGCCTGCCACCACAGTGCCTGCCACCACAGCGCCTGCCCGCCTGCCACCACAGCGCCTGCCACCACAGCCTCTGCCCGCCTGCCACCACAAGGCCATGCCTGCCTGCCACCACAGCGCCTGCCTGCCTGCCACCACAGGGCCTGCCCGCCTGCCACCACAGCATCTGCCACCACAGTGCCTGCCCGCCTGCCACCACAGCGCCTGCCACCACAGGGCCTGCCCGCCTGTCACCACAGGGCCTGCCCAACTGCCACCACAGCACCTGCCACCATAGCGCCTGCCCGCCTGCCACCACAAGAAGACTGTGACGTGCCTCGGTGGTGCCTGGCCTGAAGAGAAGAGGAACAAAGAAGAAGTGCCCTGCCCCTGAAGAAACTGGCATCTTGTCTGGTCTGCTGCGTACTGCTAGTTCTCAGGTAAGGTAAGACATTGACAAAGAAATGACAGCAACAATTTTATTGAAGCTGACTCAGCCAGGCCTCACTGCCTCAGCCGCCCTCAGGCCTTAGCGACACCTGACAGACCCCACAGTGCCCTCTCCCCTCTGCCCACCACAGCACCTGCCCGCCTGCCACCACAGCGCCTGCCCGCCTGCCACCACAACGCTGCCGCCTGCCCACCTGCCACCACAGCGCCTGCCCGCCTGCCACCACAGCGCTGTCACCTGCCCGCCTGCCACCACAGCACCTGCCACCACAGCGCCTGCCCACCTGCCACCACAGCGCCTGCCCGCCTGCCACCACAGCGCCTGCTCACCTGCCACCACAGGGCCTGCCCACCTGCCACCACAGGGCCTGCCGCCTGCCACCACAGCGCCTGCCCGCCTGCCACCACAGCGCCTGCCCGCCTGTGGCCTGCCACCACAGGGCCTGCCCGCCTGCCACCACAGTGCCTGCCACCACAGCGCCTGCCCGCCTGCCACCACAGCGCCTGCCACCACAGCCTCTGCCCGCCTGCCACCACAAGGCCATGCCTGCCTGCCACCACAGCGCCTGCCTGCCTGCCACCATAGGGCCTGCCCGCCTGCCACCACAGCATCTGCCACCACAGCGCCTGCCCGCCTGCCACCACAGCGCCTGCCCGCCTGTCACCACAGGGCCTGCCCACCTGCCACCACAGCACCTGCCACCATAGCGCCTGCCCGCCTGCCACCACAGCGCCTGCCCGCTTGCCCGCCTGCCACCACAGGGCCTGCCTGCCTGCCACCACAGCGTCTGCCTGCCACCACAGTGCCTACCCCTGCCTGCCACCCAGCTGCACACAGGCCCAGTACATTATAGGAGAGTAGCAGCCAGTGGCGGCTGGTGTGTTGGGGGTGCAGGGGCGCCGCCCCCCCTATCCATGCGTCCGGCCCCCATATCTACATGCGGGACGCTGGATGCATGGGATTCAATGGTTTTTTTTTTCTGAAGCACCTGATTAGAGCCAGAGGCTCTAATAGGCTTAAGAAAAGGGTGGGTCTGGGGCGCAGAGCACTGCGCCCTAGCCCACCCATTTGTGTGACAATTGTGTGAATATTCGCCATTGTCACACGGATCCTCCTCCTCCTGGCCAATCAGGAAGCGGGTCCGAGACCTGTTTCCTGATTGGCCGAAAGGCAAACCCATGCCACGCTGGTCACTCTGCATTTATGGGGGCACACTGATCACTCTGCATTATTGGGGCCAGGCCAGTACCACATTAAAAAAAAAATGTATTTATGCCTAGCTATCTATGATATGACCAAATACATATGGCTACCTTAGACTCAGCTAGAAGCACACAATGTGCTGTGCAGCTGTGGCAGGCAGGCAGGGCACTGTGTTGGCACTGAGGGTGACTGAGCTTGAACTGGAATTTATTGAAAATTGACGCTGTTTTTTCATTAATAACGCTTAATCTAAAAATCGCATTGGTTTCTCCTGAAGGGAGAAAGTGGCACCTCGGCCTCAAGTTCAAGCTCAGTCACCCTCAGCAACAACACAGTGCCCTGCCTGCCACAGCTGCACAGCACATTGTGTGCTTCTAGGTGAGTCTAAGGTAGCCATATGTATTTGGTCATAGGTAGCTAGGCATACATACATTTTTTTTTTAATGTGGTACTGGCCCCCCTACTTTTAGTTTATCTGTGTAGCGCTCTAGGTAATATTATATAGCAAAAAGTGAGAAATACTACTGTTTTTTTTTTCTTTTTTTTCAAAATTGACGCTCTTTTTTCGTTTATAGCGCATAATCGAAAAATCGCATTGGTTTCTCCTGAAGGGAGAAAGTGGCACCTCGGCCTCAAGTTCAAGGTCAGCTGCCCTCAGCGACAACACAGTGCCCTGCCTGCCTGTCACAGCTGCACAGCACATTGTGTGCTTCAAGGTGAGTCTAAGGTAGCCATATGTATTTGGTCATAGGTAGCTAGGCATCCATACGTTTATTTTTTATTTTTTATGTGGTACTGGTAAAATGGTGCCTGCCTTTTTAGTGAATAGAAATCTCTCCCGGTTACAGTTACATTTCATCTTTCTCTTTTTCTTTCTCTCTCTCTCTTTCTCTCTCTCCTTTCTCTCTTTCTTTTTCACTCTCTCTTTTTCTCTCTCTCTCTTTCTTGACAATACCCCACAGGTTCTCTATGGTATTTAGGTCAGGCGAGTTTGCTGGCCAATCAAGCACAGTTATACCTTAATCATTAAACCAGGTATTGGTAGTTTTGGCAGTGTGGGCGGTGCCAAGTCCTGCTGGAAAATTAAATCAGCATCTCCATAAAGCTGGTCTGCAGAGGGAAGCATGAAGTGCTCTAGAATTTCCTAGTAGAGAGCTGCAATGACTTTGGACTTCTTAAAACACAGTGGGTCAACACCAGCAGATGACACGGCTCCCTAAATAATCACAGAATGTGGAAACTTCACTGGACCACATGTAACTTTGATTCTGTGCCTCTCCACTCTTCCCCTAGATGCTGGGACCTTCATTTCCAAATGAAACACAACATTTTCCACAGTCTGTGAGGATTTAGGGGAGCCATGTCATCTGCTGGTGTTGGCCCCACTGTGTTTTATCAAGTCCAAAGTCAGCGCAGCCCTCTAGCAGGAAATTCTAGAGCACTTCATGCTTCCCTCTACTGACCAGCTTTATGGAAATACTGATTTCATTTTCCAGCAGGACTTGGCAGCTGCCCACATTGCCAAAAGTACCAATACCTGGTCACATGATCATGGTATCACTGTGCTTGATTGGTCAGCAAACTCACCTGACCTAAACCCCATAGAGAACCTGGGGGGTATTGTCAAGAGGAAGATGAGAGACACCAGACCCAACAATGCAGATGAGCTGAAGGCCGCTATCAAAGCAACCTGGGCTTACATAACACCTCAGCAGTGCCACAGGCTGATCCCCTCCATGCCACGTCACATTGATGCAGTAATTCATACAAAAGGAGCCCCAACCATGTATTGAGTGCATTCTATACTGTACATGGACATACTTTTCAGTAAGCCAACATTTCTGTATTAAAAATCCTTTTTTTTTTTTTTAATTGGCTTTATGTAATATTATTTTCTGAGATACTGAATTTGGGGGTTTCTCTAGCTGTACTGTAAGCTATAATTATTAAAATGTAAAGAAAGAATGCTTGAATCTGTGCTGCCGGATATTACCACCTTCATAACAGGCTATTTTCACCTCCATGGTTTACTATAGTAATATTGTTATTTGGATGGTGAGCTGTATTGGATTTCTGGCAGACATATTGTTTGGTAATGAGGCAAAATAATTACATTTTAGTCTCATCTGAGTATAACACCTTTTTCCATGTGGCCTCAGAATCTTCAAGGTGTGTTTTGGCAAATCTCAGTAAATGCATGTGGCCTTTCTGGAGGAACAGATTTTTTTCTTGAAAGCCTCCCATAAAAGCCACATGGATGATGTGTGATATTGTTGTTACATGCACACAATGACCACGTTTTGTTCATGTATATGGTTGTTGAAAGTGGCAGCTGGGGGTCGGGAGGAGGCAGGGAAGAGGGGGACCGAGTTGCACCATGGGCTCCTGGGTAGTACTTGCCCCCTGAGCTAAAAGTTGCCAGTCAGACCCTGCCGGGAGGTAGTAGTGGAGCCGGGAGGGGGAGGATGTCCCAGACAGTAGACAAGAGGACCAGCAGCCAGCTGTAAGGTTCTGGCACTCTCAGTGCCTCCTATCACATTTATTCCGGGTGATTTCCATCTACCTAGACAGAAGAAACACATATAGGTGTGTTTCCCTTTAAGGCTGAAGCTGTCATCACCCAGCGCCGGACTAGATGGCTATTTAGGGCGTCGGTTCTCACTCACATGTGTTCGTTCAAACACCAGTACCTGGATACTAATCTTGCTTGAAGCTTCCATGCTTGCAAGCTCTCCTCGCTGACGAACCTCGCTGCGCTGATCCCTGCATCCTGCTACTGGATCATCCGCATCTCCTGAGCGATCCTTCGGCTATCGCTATTAGTGCTAAGTACCCCACAGGGGAAATCTCTATAGACTTGTACTAGGCTTACACTATTTAGCTCTGCATAGCAAGGACTGTCTTTTACATCTGCATAACTAGATTGCTAGCTCTTGAGGCTACTGCTACTATTTCCTGCACTGGGTTGATCTCTCCTGTATGCACCTGCTACTCTGTCATCTGTTATCATACATGATCGCTAACCCTTCCTGCATCCATCTGCACTGTCTCACCTCAAGTGTCTGTCACCTACCACTTCCACTCAAACCTATCCCTAAGACCTTTATCATTGTCTCACCACATGTATATAAAGTCACACTAGGAACCAGCTTAATTACTGTGTGTATTTACTGGCTGAAATAAGACCTTCTATACATGATGAGTCATTGAGGTTGGGATTGGTATCTCAGCATATCTCCTACATGACTACTGACGTGGAACTACTTCTGCAGCTGAAAATCCACACCTTATAAGAAACGCAAGGAGCGTTACATCAGCCCCAGTACCTATTATTCAAGGTAAGTGAAGTCTTCTTGGGCTGGGCCTGGGCATCAAAGTGCTTTTAAGTAATACAATATTGTTTATTTTTACTATTGTTCAGTGAGACTCTAATGTGACTCATGGGGCATGGAGGGACTCTTTCTCTCAGAGAAACTCCAAATGGTTACAGAGAGTGCCTCTGTTAGATAAACCCCCCTCCAGGTTCCATTGGATTCCATTGCAGTCTTTAATGGGGCCTGGTAGGGTCTCTTTCTAACAAAGACTTTAAAATGGACACAGAGATGACCTATGTTTGAGAGATCCCCCCCCCCCCAGGATCTATTAGACCCTATTGTAGTCTTTAAAAAGGGCCTGGTGGGCCGGCTCTAACAGGCTCTGTAATGGACACCAAGAGGGCCTCTGTTAGAGATACCTCCCCCAGGTCCCATTAGACCCCATTGTACCATTGTAGTTGTATTCCACCCCTTGACCGGTGTCATTGTAGTGATATAATGAATGTTATTCACTTTACCTGTCAGTGGTTTTAAAGCTTTTAAAGAGTTCCACCCGAAAATTAAAGTTCGTTCCATCTTCTTGGTCCGGGTCACCTGAAAAACAAATGGATAATCGCAATTTTTTTTTTTACTTACCTTGTTTAGAAGATAATATACTTACCTTACTTCCTCTTCCTCCCCTCGGCGGCCACGGCGAGTCGTCACTTCCTGGCTTGCAATGATTCCTGGGAGCTGAACGTCATCGCTCCCAGGAATCAATGCGCCTGCACCGGCCCCGACGTCAGTTCCGGTTCAGGTGCCGTCATACCTTGCTAAACAGCTTCTGAGCATGCCCAGAAGCTGTGCAGGGATGACGCTGCAGACCCGGAAGTGATGGCGGGGCCGGCGCAGTGCATCGTGGGACGGAAGAGGACGCAGAAGAGGATCGCGCTGGCTTCAAGCTGCCCACACCTGAGATGGCAGCGCTGGAGAAGACATTTTCAAGGTAAATATTTCTTCTTGCAGGTAAGTGCAACCCGGGACAGTTCAGAGGCTATCCATTGTGGAATGCACTAGCCCTGACTGTCCCGGGGGTATTTTTATGTATTTTTTTAGGTGGAACTCCGCTTTAATGTTGTGGCTGATCACTGCACATTTGCTTTGTCTCTTAGATGGCTAACAAAAAGCAAAAGTTATCAGGATATCAAAACCTGTACCGCCAGAAAAGAAAGGAAGAAGCCTTGAAAAAAATTACTTCTCCCATCAGAAGCTTCTTACAGCCACAGGCTTCATTAAGCAGTGGTCAAGATTCCCTTGGTACAAATGCATCAACATCAAGCAAAGAGTTAGCATCCAGTCTCACGGACCTTTCACATGGTGAAGAAGGGGAAACGAATACAGAATTAGAAGAATCAGAATGTGGTGATGATCGGGTTCCAGTGGTTCCCGAGTGTAGCATTGAGCCAATAACAACTGGAGATGTAACTGCAGGTTGCATTGTTTCAGCAGCAGAGCATTTTGAAATTGAAGAAGATATATCGGATGTTTCCACTGAGTCAGACACTATGGGCCGGATTTAAAGAAACTGCAGCTTCAAACCTCTATGACGTGTTTCAGTTTCGCCGCGTTCAAATCAATTAACTGGCGCTGCGGCGAATTGGCGAGTAAAACAGCAATAATGAATTCCGCCGTCAGCGGGATTCACTTACGATCGCGGCTTCGCCAATTCGCAAACTTATGTCTTCGTGCTTATAGCAGTTTCACATAGCGATGTGGGCTAGTGGATTAGTGCACACATCACATGTCTGTAATTCATCTCCCTCTGCTGTAGGTTCGAGGCTTACCATCTCCACCTACTTTTTTTATTTTCTTTTTTTGTTTATATTGCTAAAATGTAACGGATTACATCATATATATTGCTAAATAATGTTACACTCAGAAGCGCTTGCAAGCTTACACCATTTTAAGTGTTTTTTTGATCTTGTCTGTGTGTCGAATCGATCTTATGAAGGAAAGTACCAAAGGCAAGTGACCAAACCCCTACCCTACTTCAGGGCAAGATGAAACCTCACAATTTTACCATGGTCTTCTTCCCACATTCCATACAATGTTTAGTTCTTTAGCTATATGTGCTTTTTAGCCTTAACACACTCCTTTTTTTCCACCATACAGCTTTATTCTGCACAATAGCTAAGTGCTTTGCAACTTCACTGCAGTTCACAACGTCATGGGTTCAAATCACATCACTACACTTGGGATCTCTTTTCACTCTCATTTTTTTAAACAGTTTTTTTAAACTATCTTGAATTTGGGGGGGGAGGGGGGTGTCCTACCCAAATTTCAAGCACATCAATGGAAACAACACAATTTTGATTTTATGAGTGTGGTCCTAGTTTTATCGAGATGCAATTCTTTACATATTTACCATGGTTCTTACAATTTCTTGACCAATAAACATAGGTGTCTGATATTGGACTCTCTCCATATTTCAACAACACAGGCCCTCATAGTCCAACACTACATTTGCCTCACACCTCAACACAACACTGTCACATCCCTACTCTACATTACAACCCCTCACATCACCAGTACAAGCAGCATGCAAAGTGCAAAACTCCGGCCTTGGCAGCTTAATGGGCCATACACTAACAATTTGTCTAGACTTTTTCCTGTAGACTTAACCAAACCATATAATAGAAGCTCAAACCTCAACACTTTCAATTTGGATGCAATCAGGCAGGCCCTTGCACTACATAGAAAATGTCAATCGGAAGGATAAAGTCTTCTCTAAATCTTACAGTGTGGATGGCCCTTTTGTCTGTAGGCACCCACACAAAACAAAAAAACACATGTTCAATTCTAATGTATTTATTTATTTGAGAATGACAGCAGAAGGAGGGATGCAGCAAAAGAATATTGTCACTCTCCAGTCCGTGTGCCTTTACAGCGCCAGACCACGATCTTTGCTCCATGGCTACGGGATTCTGATGTCTTCCACAACTTCCGGCAGAGTTCAGAATCCATTCTGCACCTCTACCAGCTCATAGGGGACAGGCATGGCAAGGTTGCTGGTCAGCTTCCAAGCCACTTTCGAAGTTCCAGGGTGTTCATGTTGGTCATTGGCCATGTGCCTTACCAAATATCCACTGACCACAAAAGAAAATGAGTGGAGTCCATCAAGGTGGGTTTCTACCACCTACACCCGCAAGCAGTACCACTCCTGGAAAAATAAAACAAAGGATAAGACATTTCATTATGAAAATCACATCTTAATGCCTGTTTGCTTCATTCTGAACTTCATTTAATTTCGACATCACGAGTGAAATAACACATTTTATGCCAACTTACACAAACCAGAAATCATTAATGTAAACATTTGAATACACACCTGTGACGCCAGACAGCCCATCACCACAGGCTTCCCATGGTACGTGCCATGATTCCAAGATGTTGATGTTCTGGAAAATTACAACACCATAAGATACCAAGCAGCCGTTCATGTTATCAATAACTACACAGGTGGCATAGACACAAATAAACACCTGCCAGCTCTTCTCAGCCCTTTACACTATTCACAATACCAACATGTTTATGGTTAGAGGTGCATGTTTTTGCTCAAGTAACACAATTTTACCAATGTTGACTACACTTTATCTACAATGGCAAGTGTCATTGGCAGATGATAATCACCCTCTGTCTCCCTGTGAGTGGCACCTCTGCTAACTAGCTAATTAATACACATGCCCTATCTTGACCGGTTACAGTACTTACATGTAAAGTGGCTAGCAACCAGGGTATTCCGGGTGGCCATACCGGCAGCGGTGCTCCGCCGCCTGGGGGCCGCCGGCTGACGGACCTCTGGCTCCCTCTCCTCCGTCAGCTCCCAAGAATCATCCCGGGCAACGCACATGTTGTGCAACACGCAGCACGCCAGGATGATCTTGGAAGCCTTTGTAGGAGAGTACAGGAGTTCACCCCCAGGCCGGGCCAAGCAGAGAAACCGGGACTTGAGAAGACCTATGGTCAACTCAATGATACTCCGGCTTCTCCGCAAGGCCCTGTTGTAATTCCTCTCTGCTGGGCCCTGGGGGTACCTGATTGGAGCCATCAGCCACGTCAGCTGCGGGTAACCAGCATCCCCTGAAAAATAAGAAAAATATACATTAGTTCTTCCTATCATGTGACTTTAGATGACTCCTCAAAATGGGAGACAATTAGGCATTTTACTAAACAACCTGCTCGTCTGTTTGCAAAAAATCATATGAAACATCTCAACTCTGTCTAACTGCCTAAATCACTAATACAAATGGGAAAAAGGACACACAAAGTGGTGGGTTTCTCTTGCAAGTTCCAACTTGGCCCCTATTTTGTTCCTATTACATTAGCCTAGGTCTTACTTCTGGAATATATCTGCAACTAGAGTGAGGAAACCAATATTGACTCACTTATGCAAAGTACTTTGGGGATATGGCAATACCATTGGAATCATTTGTAGGTTTTCTTTGGGTGGCTAGAGGACACCATTTACACATTGGTTAACCACCTTCATTGGACTCAAAGACAACTTTGCAAATCTTTCTTTTGTGAGCTGCTAAGCTGCTGATCTGGTTGTGTGTGAACAGCCTGACAACTCCTAACACATCCATTTTAGGTAGGCTTTGCTTAAATCAGGGTGTACACCGATGTAGCTTATTCCTATGTCTATGTAATCTTACAGTTTATGTTGTTAAGACAAAATACTTTACCAATAAGCCACCCTTCGGGCATTTGTCCACTTTCAAACACCTCGTACAGAGTACTTGTTCTTAACATACTGGAATCATGGCACGACCCTGGGTGACCAGTGTTGACACTCATGATGCGCTGTTTGGCGTCACACACTAATTGGACGTTCACAGAGTGGTACTGCTTGCGGTTCCGGTATTCACTTTCGTGGCTCCTTGGGGGCCTAATGGCTATGTGGGTGCCATCGATTGCCCCTAGGATTTGCGGCATGTGTGCCCGCCGGTAGAAACCCAACTTGACTTCATTCCACTCATTTTCATTCTGTGGCCAGTGGATAAAATTGGGCACTATATCCACTATGGCATTAATGACCAACATGAACACCCTTGAAACTGTGGGCTGGCTAATGCCCATGATACTTCCCGAAGTGGCTTGGAAGCTGCCACGCCCTAAAATATACAAAGTGGCCAGCAATCTGGCCATGCCGGGCACCGCATGGCCGCGCTGTGTGTCCGGGTCAATTTTCTCTGCTATGAGCTGGTAGAGGTGTAGAATAGTTCCTCGCTCGAGCCGGAACTTCCTCCTGACATCAGAATCCCGCAGCTTGTCCAAATAGATCCTTGGAGCAAAAATGCGTGGCTGGCGAGGTAAGGGCACACGGACTGGAGGTGCTGCTGCTGGAGGTGCTGCTGCTGCTGCTGCAGCTTCCCCACCTTCTGCTGCCTCCTGTGCCAGGGCCTCCTCAAACAAGGCACCAATAAATGCCAGCATTGCACCATCTAATGCGTCTGGGATATCGTCCTCCATTTTGAACGCGCAAATTCGCGAATGCGCAGATATATATAGAAACGGCCGCTAATTATCACACCTGTGAGCCAGCTATAAAAGGAGCACATGGCCAATATGGCTGCTGGATGTTATAGATCGATGTTTCTTATGTGCTAGCAAGACCCTGTGACCCACAACCTACATTATCTGGAGGTAAGACAATTGTATCTCTCTCTCCCAAAAAAAAGGAAGGAGACAATTTGTACTTATCTTGGGTGTGCTTAAGTTGTCTATGGTGAATCCCCTCCAACCCACAATAGCTTGGGAACCCCTCAAGTGTCTTTTAATCATTGGCAGTTGGCCCCATGTGCATGTGGTTTGGACATGTGTTTTCTCATGTTTGTTAAAGGTGTGCAGTCTAGATTTGGCATCTAAACCTGCCCCCTTACCTTCCCAGCTTCCAAAGACACCATTTTTGCTTTCCTGATAACTGTAATTTATTATGTGCACGTATGTAGGTCATGCGATTTCTCATGTATGTTTAATGTTTGCAGCCTCCTTTTGCCTATAAAGGATTACACCACCACCACCACCACCACTGTGTTTGTGCCATTAGGTAAGTGTTTGGAGGGCCTCGTGTGATTTGTACCCCTATGCGTTTTCTTATGTGTTTTTTTTGTACATTTCTTTGCAGCCTCTTCTGCTCTTTGCCACCACCACCACCACCACCACCACCACCACCACCACCACTGTGTTTGTGCCATTAGGTAAGTGTTTGGAGGGCCTCGTGTGATTTGTACCCCTATGCGTTTTCTTATGTGTATTTTTTTTACATTTCTTTGCAGCCTCTTCTGCTCTTTGCCACCACCACCACCACCACCACCACCACCACCACTGTGTTTGTGCCATTAGGTAAGTGTTTGGAGGGCCTCGTGTGATTTGTACCCCTATGAGTTTTCTTATGTGTTTTTTTTTTACATTTCTTTGCAGCCTCTTCTGCTCTTTGCCACCACCACCACCACCACCACCACTGTGTTTGTGCCATTAGGTAAGTGTTTGGAGGGCCTCGTGTGATTTGTACCCCTATGCGTTTTCTTATGTGTATTTTTTTTACATTTCTTTGCAGCCTCTTCTGCTCTTTGCCACCACCACCACCACCACCACCACCACTGTGTTTGTGCCATTAGGTAAGTGTTTGGAGGGCCTCGTGTGATTTGTACCCCTATGAGTTTTCTTATGTGTTTTTTTTTTACATTTCTTTGCAGCCTCTTCTGCTCTTTGCCACCACCACCACCACCACCACCACCACCACCACCACTGTGTTTGTGCCATTAGGTAAGTGTTTGGAGGGCCTCGTGTGATTTGTACCCCTATGCGTTTTCTTATGTGTATTTTTTTTACATTTCTTTGCAGCCTCTTCTGCTCTTTGCCACCACCACCACCACCACCACCACCACCACCACTGTGTTTGTGCCATTAGGTAAGTGTTTGGAGGGCCTCGTGTGATTTGTACCCATATGCGTTTTCTTATGTGTTTTTTTTTTCCTTTTCTTTGCAGCCTCTTCTGCTCTTTGCCCACTACTACCACCACGACCAAGTCTGTTTGTGCCATTAGGTAAGTGTGTTCTGTAACTGTTCACTAATTATACTGTATATGAAGAGCAATCTGCAAATCCTGTTTTTTCTGTTTTCTCTTTTGTCATTTCAGATTTAGGAGTTTGGGGCTCTTTGCTGCTGCTGGACAGCCAGATTCTCTGCCCACCTCGTGCTCCCATGGCCCCACCCACTGGAAGGATGAGAAGGGCCAGGGGGGCCAGGGGGGCCAGGGGGGCCAGGGGGGGCAGGGGGGGCAGGGGGGGCAGATCGTCTGGCTCTGGTGTGAGGGAGGCTCCAGCTGTATCCATGAGGGAGTCCACCATCCCCATCCCGGAGGAGGAAGCCGGGGGAGGTGTTAACACACCAAGTGGACAAGCTGGCTCTTCTGACAGTAGTCCTGGAGCGGGTCCGTCCACCAGAGTCAGCTTGTCCACATTACCCCGGCTTCCCCGTTTCACCCACAATCAGTGCTGTGCCCTGGTCCACGCCTATATGGCCAGATATCAGGCGATACATGGGACCAGGGCCGCGTCTTACTCAGTAACAGAGAAGAACAGATTGTGGGATGAAATCCGGGATGCTGTAAATGCACTGGGTGAAGCACCTCGCCACCGTGACAGTGTGCGGAAGAAGGTCAACGACATCTGTGGGTCCGTTCGGAAGAAGCTAATTGCATGGGCTGCGGAGGGTCTTTATGACCGTCAAGGTCGGCTGGATGAACGTGCACGAAGTTCTCTCTGGGATTATCAATTACCTTTCTTGAACATCATAGGACCCGATACCATCTTTCCCAGAGAGGACTTAGATTCGGATGCTTTGCACCGAGGTAGGATATTATCTTGGATGTCAATTGTGTGAGTTGTTTGGAAAAGATTAACTACTATCCTATGTGTGACATTAAGAGAATGTGATACTTGCCCTTCCAATTGTCCTTTTTTTGTTTTCCCCAACCTGCAATTTGTTCATCTGTAGCACGGATCTCAGCCCCTCCACAGCCCATGCAGCTTGGCGAACCAGACGGACTCACAGGTGTTGACATCAGTGCTGACCCTCCTCCTGGTAGGTCCAATATCATACTGTGCCAAACAATGTAGATGTTTTTTTTTTGCCAAGATAGCTCATATTGCTATGTCCTTTACAGAAGATCCGCAGCAGGGAACACACCCAGTGCAGCTAGGCCTGGAGGAAGGTGTTGGTATGTCTAGTCAAATAATGTTTTTTTGAATCTTATTAACCCCATTAACACACATGTTTTTTCTTAGGAAAGAGTGTTGCCTTTTAGATGTTTACCCTGCAAAACACAGTTGACAGCATTAATGGGTGCCGTCATTAGTAGGCAGACCAAGCCTTCTTAACCTTTGGGAGGGTTTAGCAAGTGTCCTATGAGCCCAGGAAAGCACTTTTGAATGTTTGGCCTCAATGCTTCATTCATGAAGCTAGGAGGGCAATCTGGCCATAATCATTACTGACTAAGGTTATGTACTAAACATGTTTTTTTTTTTTTTTTTTTAAAAGAACATCAGGCCCCTCTTGACGTTGCAGCTGGAGTTGGATCAGGAGCTGGCGACGATTCTGCATCCAGTGCTGTGGTATGTGATATAAGGGAACAAGGTGCACATGTAACATTTCAATGGTAGCATTGATTTTGGACTAGATGTGGCTTACATTGTGTGTGTTAAATTAGTGCTATGACATTCTGACGATGCACCAGCACAACAAGAGTTCTATCTTGAACATCAGGGAATTATGTTATAATTTGGTGTGCCACTAATGTTCCAAAAACATCCAGGATCTTTAAAGTCCGGCCCGTCTTTGATTTTCCAGGTCCAAATTCATGGGTATCGTTTGGTTGGGTTGTCCTGTAGCCGATTGATGGCAAGATTTTAGACAACATACGTAGATGTATAAAGTCATTGGTGTAGTAACAGATTTACCAAAAGCATAAACAACCTACCACACCAGGGTTAATTGGGAACACCTTCATGTTGAATCTTTTTTGCCTTTGTCATATTAGTCACACCAATATAATATGTACCCATTATCAGAAGTGTTGCTAGCTTGGATAATCTTACAATGAACAAGTACTCATTAGAAGCACATCAAACTTTTCAACGTTCTGCTTGGGGTGTTAAGTTGTCAAACTAATCTGAAATATTTAGTCATGATGTTTGATAATGATTTGGTCTATTTCTTCTGCTTTCAGGTAGCCTTAGATGCAGAGGGATTGTCACCTACCCAACTTCGTCCATCTATGCTGGATGTAGCCGAGAGGCTGCTTGATGAGTATCAGGTCCAAAATGAGTTAAGGAGGCGTACTCAGCAATCTACTGAGGCAGTACGTCTGCTCGGGCTCATACAGGAATCTGTAGCAACAATGGTACAGGTTCACCAGGATATGTTACAGGTTCAACAGGATATGCGTAACAGCTTGGTAAGTTTAGCAGACCAGCATCAACGGGATCGGCAAAGTGTTGACACTCAGGTGCTGGCCACACGCCAATGCCTGTTTGGATCTGAAGATGCCCCATTGGCAGAGCCCTCCCAAACATCTCACTCACCTGCCACTGCAGGTTGTGGTAGTGGGAGGGTAATGCCAGTGTTGGCCACTTGTCAGGCAGCTGGGGATGGGACAATTCCTCCTGTAGCCACTCCTAGCACTTCACACTCCGTTCGGACTCCCACACCCCTCAATGAGCAATCCTCCTGCACAACCTCAATGCGCACTGGTTCCACAGTACCCCTTCCACCTGACTACATTCCCTCCACACCTTTATCACTTCACTCCTCCCCAGGCCGTTCTTCTTTTTTGTCACCAATGCGACATGTCGTTTGCCCCCGCACCGTGGACCACAACAAACAATCAACCACCACTCCCCACACATCTTCACAACCCTTGCACCACCAGCAGCATCAAATAGCCTTGGAGCAGCAACGATCCCATCTCATGGTAATGGCACACGTTGCCCAAATGCTTAGGCTGACCCCAGAGCAGATGACACTATTGGCCGAACATCTTCTGTCTGGGACATTTCCAACGTTCAACACCCTGCATCATCAGCAGCCTCAGACAGAAGATATGATCCTAATGGGCCACTTGAGCACAACTCTACAGTTAACCCCAGACCAGATGGAACTCTTGGCACACCATTTGATGGCAGGAAACTTAACAATGCTCACCACACTGCTTCAGGCACGACCACCAACTTGATTTTTTGTTTTTTTGTTTAATTTGGTTTAGTTTTGTTAATGATTTACATTGGCCAATTTTTTGGGCCATTTTTTTTTTTAATTTGAGGGTGGCACAATATGATTTATTATAGTGCTTCTTTTGGGGATGAAATAAAATTTTATGCAAAATGATTAGTTTGTGTTTGCTCTTTGGTTTTTTAGGAGTGTTGGTGGCCAAGTAATGGCCCTGGTTAATGTAGGCATTTATACACACGTGCTTCTCTATCTCCAAACATATGATTTCATGTAAATTTAGATAACTCAATGTTCACATAACGACCCAAGAAAAGGTCTCCCTTCAAATGTAGCTTCAAAACAAGTCTCAAGGCTAACATAAACCAAAGCCAACATACTAACAATTACAGACCACACCACTCAAGTAAACAAATACAACACAAAAGACATTCGATGTGTACACCAAAAAGAAAACTTGGGTAATAAAATAAATGTTTTAATAACACATGTGGGTGTCTACCAACTGTAGCGTACAAAAAATATATTACAATATATAATAGAATGAACTAAATTGCCAATGTAACATTTGTGTTGCAAAGAGCAACATACTTAAATTTAATTTAGATAAACATTTTAAACATTTTTTATGTTTTGACATCATTTTTTGGAAGGTTTGCACAAAAACAATTCTTTTTTGTAAACATTTGTGTTTTTTTCCGTTGCCATAAAAACAACAAGGCTTATTTGTAAACATTTGTGGTTTTGTCGGTTGCCATAAAAACAACAAGGCTTATTTGTAAACATTTTTGGTTTAGTTTGTTACCAAAAACAACAAGGCTTTTTTGTAAACATTTGTGGTTTTGTCGGTTGCCATAAAAACAACAAGGCTTTTTTGTAAACATTTGTGGTTTTGTCGGTTGCCATAAAAACAACAAGGCTTTTTTGTAAACATTTTTGGTTTAGTTTGTTACCAAAAACAACAAGGCTTATTTGTAAACATTTGTGGTTTTGTCGGTTGCCATAAAAACAACAAGGCTTTTTTGTAAACATTTTTGGTTTAGTTTGTTACCAAAAACAACAAGGCTTTTTTGTAAACATTTGTGGTTTTGTCGGTTGCCATAAAAACAACAAGGATTTTTGTAAACATTTGTGGTTTTGTCGGTTGCCATAAAAACAACAAGGCTTTTTTGTAAACATTTGTGGTTTTGTCGGTTGCCATAAAAACAACAAGGCTTTTTTGTAAACATTTTTGGTTTAGTTTGTTACCAAAAACAACAAGGCTTTTTTGTAAACATTTTTTTTTTTGGTTGCCAAAAACAAGGCTTTTTTGTTATTTTTTTTTTTTTGGGTCCCAAAAAAAGGGTTTTTTTTAAATTTTTATATTTTTTTTGGTTGCCAAAAACAAGGCTTTTTTGTTATTTTTTTTTTTTTTTGGGTCCCAAAAAAAGGGTTTTTTTAAAATTTTTATATTTTTTTTGGTTGCCAAAAACAAGGCTTTTTTGTTATTTTTTTTTTTTTTTTTGGGTCCCAAAAAAAGGGTTTTTTTAAAATTTTTATATTTTTTTTGGTTGCCAAAAACAAGGCTTTTTTGTTATTTTTTTTTTTTTTTTGGGTCCCAAAAAAAGGGTTTTTTTAAAATTTTTATATTTTTTTTGGTTGCCAAAAACAAGGCTTTTTTGTTATTTTTTTTTTTTGGGTCCCAAAAAAAGGTTTTTTTTAAAATTTTTATATTTTTTTTGGTTGCCAAAAACAAGGCTTTTTTGTTTTTTTTTTTTGTTTTTTTTGGTGCCCAAAAAAAGGGTTTTTTTTAAATTTTTATATTTTTTTTGGCTGCCAAAAACGATGGTTTTTTTAATTTTTTTTTTTTTTTGGTCCCAAAAAAAAGGGTTTTTAATTTTTTAATTTTTTTGTTTCCCAAAAACGAGGGTTTTTTAATTTTTTTTTTTTTTGGTCCCAAAAAAAAGGGTTTTTAATTTTTTAATTTTTTTGTTTCCCAAAAACGAGGGTTTTTTAATTTTTTTTTTTTTTTTTTGGTCCCAAAAAAAAGGGTTTTTAATTTTTAAATTTTTTTGTTTCCCAAAAACGAGGGTTTTTTTATTTTTTTTGTTTTTTTTTTGGTCCCAAAAAAAAGGGTTTTAAATTTTTTTGTTATATTTTTTTTTCGAATGTCGAAATGTGACAGTTAAAAAACATTGTAAAATTAACCAAACAAATTAAAAAATAAAAACTATAATCTTTTTAAGGGGGAAACATTCCTGACAAATGGCTCCTGAGGGGCTGGATCGGCCCCATAAGTTTCTTCCAAAACCAAGATTCTGTCGATGCACCATGTTATGTATTCCAAAAGGACCTCATAGGTGAGGTGCGTGTGTCCTGGGTAGAAAAAGACATGACAATTAGTTTTATGCAAAATGATCCAAACAACGATTGTAATTAATGTGCCTCAACAAATATGCTTAGGAGTCTATTGGTTGGCTTTTATCAACACTCTGAAGCAAATATGCTAAATTGCTGGTGTAAACCTTAAACTCAAACTTTCACAGCAAATTGTTCAAAAGGTTACATAAGATGGCTTGGAATGTTAGTAGCAGTTTCACCAAAGCTAAGTAAAAGGCTTTTCTTCATGTCAACACAAGCAATCATTTAGAAGAATGTAAGGTGTTTTGGGTTCAATTGGTCAACACGATACATGTGCACACATTTATCTCTATCACCATTGGAGTTTGTGTAGCGTTCTCTCTCCCTCTTACTGTCTATAGATTGAACCTGACACATAGTAGAGACTTACCCTTTGGAATTCGGAGGGCCAGTTGTGGACGGAGCAGATGTGTCTGCTCCCCTGATCTCCTTTCCGCCATCCCAGCTGTGTTAAGAGAGAAGAAAAAGT
This sequence comes from Pelophylax lessonae, assembly GCF_965119305.1. Lineage (NCBI taxonomy): Eukaryota > Metazoa > Chordata > Amphibia > Anura > Ranidae > Pelophylax > Pelophylax lessonae. Next base: position 140,367,693 of record NC_138777.1, read on the forward strand.
TTATCAACAAATGGACTCACGCTAACTGTAGGTTAGGCAGTCATGAAAACGCTCTAACACCCACTCATTACCCCTCCACATTTCCCTGAAAGTTTTATTTAGACTTTGATATGGTGGTGATGCAGATTTGTACAGTGCAAGCGTCATTCTACTGGGTGAAGCTTGTAGCGTTAAGGATACGTACTCCCTGCTTTTGTGCTGATTGTGTTTTTCGGATGTTTTTGGTGCCTCAGCCCTGCCTGTTCTAAGTGTTGGAAACATATTTTGGGAGGGCTGTGGAAAACTAATCAGGTTAGACTTACACTCTCTAGGTTTTTGGGGACAAGATAAATAACAATCCTCCTTTTTACATGGCCCCTGTACACACCTCTAGGCACCTCCCTCCTGTTGGTTGACCCCACAGCAGGCAGCTTGCTATGGAGGCACATGAGATGAAGCCAAGCACCCTGTGCCTGTTCAGGCACCTAACTGTGAGCCAGCCTTGCCCCCCTCCCTTCCGATGGTCTCAATGATTAGGAGTGACAGCATCAGGAGGCAATATTGGCATGCTGTCACCTCAGTTAAGGAGGAGGGGGAGTCTGTTCCAGACAAGTATTAGTGCAAAAATGTGGACAGTAAAAAATGGTCCCAGTAAGTCTGAGGGGGAATATGCACACCTATCACTTGGAATACTAATGCATAGAATGCATTCACATAAAGAACCTGCTGCCTTTAGAGGAACTTGAAGCCTGAGCGGGGACATACACAGTTAGCATTTCTCCACTTACTAAGTAGACACATTCCTGGAAAAGCACACAACTTACCATCATCAGTTTTTTTTTGGGCCCCCGAAGTTGATGGCGTGGCTGGCTCGGGAGAAACTGCACAAAAAGAACACAAATTGTGAACTGGAATGTGGTACATTACCGAGGAAGAGTATTTATGAAAGATTGACAAACACACATTTTCAGTGTTGACTAAATCAGGACATGATTAAATTACAATGTCCACAAAAAATTGACAAGTACAAAGCACACCATTTCCAATGTAGAGAAACTAACACCAATTTAGAATAGGGTGGCTTGAGATAACTTACAAAAGATAACATGTCCTGTAAAGCTCCCCAAAACCACCTTGCAAACATGAAGGTTAAGCAAGAGTGTTTCATGACCAACCTTCCTGTCACATATAGCAAAACTACACTTGCTTAGACTCCAACTTAGATTATCCTAGATACACATCATCCTAGCACACACAATTCATGTGAGAATCTAATTTTAGGTACTTACAGACTAGTTCAGGGGAGCCTGGAGTGGGGGAGGATGGGGGAGACCCTACATGGGGGGATGGTGTCCCTTCATGGGGGGATGGCGTCGTATCTCCTAGAAACACAAAGACACAAATACAATCCTTTAACCAAAGCTATTTGATAAAGGCACACAGAAAGTAGTTGGGAAACATTGAAGGTAGTAGTTACTTTGGACTGGGTAAGCAGCAGCCCCTCTTCCCCAGTCCTCCACAACTAACATCCTCAATGTCAGCTGCTACATAACCCCAATGGCAAAATATAGATATTACAGCCCTTAGATTTCCCAGGACACATTGAACACACAAACACATGTAGAATACTTACTTCCCATTTGAGGAGAGCCCAGGTCCTCATCCGCTTGAGACCAATTGGCCTCTTCTTGGGCACCAATGTGTTCCTGGCCCGGATCCAGGCGACTTGGCCCTGCCTGAGGCTCCTCTCTTGCTGAAGTTACATCAACCACAAAAGAAAACAAAACAAACAATCATTCCTCCAAGTTCGACCTAATACACAACACACCAGCACATCCACATTACTTACAGGGGGCCTGAGAAGGCTGAGCCGCAACATCCTGATCACTGGTTTCTAAAATAAAAGAAAAACATTATATATTATTTATGGACACAAATAGGCAGTAACCTCTCATCATGCTAGCACCATACTCAATGCCCCTACAATTCAGAACATAGAAGTGCACTTACACCAATGAGATGCATTGACCATGTTTTAAAACAGGAGGGCACCATGCAAATTAAGCGGGCGCCTAAGGCCTCGCACCTACAGGGGCCTTGCGGCCAGTGGCGGAGCACCAACATTTCGAAGGGCGCAGTCAGGGAAATCTCCCAAGTAAAAGATTGCTTTCAATCCTCGGATCAAAAAGTTGCAGCAGTGTGCTGCAGTCCCTTCACTGCGTCTGCCAGGTGTCTGTTGTCCGCTGACACTTACTCCTCCTTCTCTGCCTGGGGATTGGCCGTCTGATCATGTTATCCTAAGATGTGGAGGAATCGGTAGGTGTGTACCTGCACCAGTAGGAAGTGACTGGCCGGTCAACTCACTCTGCTATCATCAGTTGTTGCTCTGGGAGGAGAGCTCCGCCCTGGACCCGGAACATACAGGTAACCAGGCCCAGACTTGATATTTTGCAGGCTGGTCATAGATTTGTTGTGTCCACTATGCAAAGTGGTTGAGTAGCCCCAGGGAAGTTGGAAGAGTCTGAAAATGGTTGGTGGAGGAGGAGGAGAAGAAGGCCCTGGGTGGCTGGGGGACAAGGAGAGGGCCCCTGGGGGTTTTCTAGAGGAGGAAAGATCCACAATGACGCCAGAGTCAATTGCCAAGGAAGAGAGTGGAGCTGAGCAAGTCCTGCCTATCTGACATGAAAGCCAAACATGGTGTAGATGGAGCCCTTTGCCCTACACAATGACAGCACCAGAGGTGGAAGGTGAGTGGTAGCGGGTCTTTGACATTATAGAGCATATGGACTCTGTCCATTATTGGTAGTTTTGTTTGGAGTTGTCCTTTAGATGTTTAACTGTGTTGTTTTTGACCCGAGCTGTGAGGGACTGAGGTATGACAGCCCACTATGCTGAGACTTATAGTGCCCTAGAATGTTGAGGACTGAGGAATCCTTAGTCCCTAACAGAGGGCACTACAAGTCTTAGCATAGCAGGCAGTATTTCCTCATTCCCCTACAGAGAGGATTACAAGTCCAAGCAGGTAGCCTTCTGCAGTGGGACTTGTTGTGCCCTTGACTGTGGTGGACTGAGGAAGGGAAGTGTAAGAGGGTCTCTGTAAGCTCAGATGTATGGGGGAGCTTTGGGGAACACAGAGTTCCCTTTTACACCAGAGTCCCCAGCTTCCCCCCTCAAATAATGGTTCCCAAACTCTCCTTATATCAGAGTCTTCACACTTCCCTCTTACAGTGTAGTAAGTCTGGAGACTCCGATGTAAAGGGGGCTCTGTAAAATGTGATTAGAGATTAGAAATTTCTAACATTTTTATTTTCTACTTACGATCCACAATTTTCAGCTGCTCAAATGGCTCGCTGCCTCTGACTGCATATTGGAGTGTGGCCGTCCTCCTCCTCCCCTTCTTCACCAAAAGCACAAGAGGGTGCCGTCCGTCCGCTTTGGCTAGAAGCAGAAGAAAAAAAAAAAACATAAAAAATACGAATGTACATAGTAGTATTAAAGGTTGTGAAGAGACACTTGATGGAGGTAGGAAAGGTAGGAGCGAGAGGGAGGGGGGGGGGGGTGTTGTTATTAGTGTTGTTGCATAGCTAAACACATGTCCACCTACCCAAAAAATTGTAACCTATCTGGTCACATGTAATGTATATTTTTACTTACCGGAGATTTGCTCCACAGCCTTTAGCAGGAGCTTGGGTGAGCGCCTTTTGGCATCACTCCAGGCCCGCTGCAGATCCACTATCTCAGGCAGAAACTGAAATCTCCGCTGCAGCCTCATCCGGAGACGACACATCATCTTGTGCTTTTGGTGAAGATGCGTATATACATTATCATACCCCCAGAGGAGGAGGAGCTGTGGAAAGAGCAGTGTATGTTTGAGTCCAAGTATGTCCAAAATAGTACAGTCTTCAAATAACATGCTAGGTCGTCTTTGAGATATTGTAGAACAAAGAATTCCATTTCTGGTGATACATATACATCGATGTCCAAATCTACCTCCATGACATAGGTTGCCCCACACTGGTGATTTCCTCTACATGATATAGCCATTTTCTCAATTGGCCTTTCATGACACACCCAGGGCCGCCATCAGGGGGGGACAGGCAGTCACTGTATTTACAACCTTATTGCTGTCCATTTAGCAGGGTGCAAGTAACTTTACACACATGTAGCATAGGTATCAACTTTTGTCACCATGTTAAAAGGACAGCAGTATGGGTAGCATTACAGTGACTGTTATTAGTCCAGGCTCACTAAACTAGCCAATGCTTGGAAAAGCAAGCCATGCAGATTGCTTTTCAGGTCCCTTTTAACACGAGCTGTCTGATTGGGTGTGGCTGTTAATTTTTGACGCAGACCTGATAAGCCCCTCAATTCTCCTTTATGGAGTGTTATATGTAAATGGGATTGCTTCATTTGAGATGCAGATTTAAACTGTGTATGGCCAGGCTGAAGGTACCCAAGTTGATTGGTCGATCACCTGGAGGACAACGTACAACCAGTCTGTCAGATTTTACACACACTTATCGCTAGCATCTCTTGTAGCCACTAGCAATAATCACTGTGTTTTCCTGGCAGGGGCAGCACCAGGAGAACACAATGGCTCCGCAGGAGGGTTTCCCCTGTCTGTGTTGATGGTGGAATCAAGGCAAAATGTTTTTCCTGCAAGCCACGGGACAAACAAAGATAGTTTTTTAATGAATCCCTGATTTTGCCAAAATGGAAAAAAAAAGATGTTTGCTTTGTATATTCTTAAGTTTGCTACATAACTAGAACATGTAACAGTGTTATATCATTGCAGGAGATTTCCCTTCACTTCCTGTCTTGGTGTCACCAGGACAGGAAGTGAGGGAATCTCCCGTGGGGATACAGCCAGCAATTCTTTCCTTTTATATATACTATGGACATTATAAGGCAACAATTGCAAGCTATTTCCCCACAGTGATATTGCCCTCACTTCCTGTCTTGGTGACACTAAGACAGGAAGTGAGGGAAAATCTCATGCAATGATATCAC
>NC_138777.1:140377681-140440181 GCF_965119305.1 Pelophylax lessonae
AAAAAATTGACCCAAAATCGCGCTGGCGAAATTTTTTGAGCCAATTTGACGTTGCGCATGCGCACATTCGCGAGTTCGCAGCTCGCGGCTGGAGGAGCTGTTTAACCTTTCCACACTTTCGCAGATATCTCTCTTTCTAAGTCAGTTTTTGAGATTTTTTAAACGCAAGTCATCTCCAAATTGACTTCCACACCTTCCACAGTGATTTGGGATTTTTGGGGGTACAGGGGAAAATTTGGCTAAACTTTAGTCGAGCTTTTAGCTGGCGTGGTTTTAAGTCGCGCTCTGACCATATTGCATCTTAATGAATCTCACACTAGGCGCTATTTTCCGCCCGCCGTTCTTTGAATGCCAATTTCAGACTTAAATAATCGCCGCTTCGCAAAATCACGCCGAAACGCCAATTCGCCGTACTATGAATCAGGCCCTGAGTCTGTTGTACCTATGGATGAAGAAACCGAAATGGAACTTGAAGAACCATCAACATCATCAAGTGTAATCTCAAGTGATCCTGCTTTCTGGCCTGAAAAAATAGATGAGCAACACAGAATAAATTTGATAAAAATTGGTCCTGTACAAGAAAAGACTTGTACTTGTCCAAAAGATGATACTGGCAGGAGCTTTTCAATCTCTTATTACCAAAGAGTACTGGATAATGGAGAGAAGATACCAAGAAATTGGTTAATCTATTCTCTATCTAATAATTCAGTCCATTGCTTTGCTTGCAGCATATTTAACAGTGACAATATGGCTTTGGCTTCTAAACAAGGCTTTAATGATTGGCAGCATCTGTCAAGACATTTAAGTCGACATGAAAAAAACACAATCCATGTCACAAATTATAAGAAGTGGATGGATCTTTCAAGAGCTCTGGAAAAGGAAACAACCATTGATCACATCAATCAAAAGATCATTATCCAAGAAGAGAAACGCTGGTATTCTGTCATACAGAGAATAATATACATTATTCAATATTTAGCAGGGCAAAATCTGGCGGTTCATGGCTGTGATACCCATTTGTTTCAAAACAATAATGGTAACTTCCTGAAATTAGTTGAAATGATAGGGAAATTTGATCCCATCATATCTGAACACATTCACAGAATCCAGTGCTCCATTTCACAGAATTCACAAATGCCACATTATCTCGGATACAAGATTCAAAATGAGATAATTGCCATAGTTGGAACAAAAATACGAGAAAAAATTATACAAAGCCTGAATGAGTCCAAATATTTCTCAATTATCCTGGATTGTACTCCTGATGTAAGCCACATAGAGCAGATCAGCATTGTGGTCCGATTTGTTGTTTTAAATCAAAGCACCAAAAAAATTGAAATTCGAGAACACTTCCTGGATTTTTGCCCAGTATACAATACAACATCGGAAGGACTAACATCCTTTTTACTGGCCTACTTAAAGGACAATCGGATTTCAATTGGAAATATGCGTGGCCAAGGCTATGACAATGGTGCCAATATGAAAGGAAAACATAATGGTTTGCAGCAAAAAATACTCATGATCAACCCAAGGGCCTTTTTTGTTCCATGCAGCGCACATACTCTCAACTTGGTTGTGAATGACGCTGCAAAGATTTCATATCTGACTGTAGATTTTTTTGGCATCGTTCAAGAACTTTATGTGTTCTTTGATTCATCTACCCAACGATGGCAAGTACTCCAGGAGCATGTTATAAATCTAACTTTAAAACCACTCTCCAATACCAGATGGGAAAGTGGAGTCGCAGCAATTAGACTCTTGCATTTTTTCCTACCTGAAGTTTATGACGCACTGTATGACATCTCAGATGATGACAACAGGGATATTAACACCAAGCATCAGACTCATTCCTTAGCAATGAAGATTAAATCTTTCAAATTCATCTGTTCCGTTGTAATTTGGTATGAATTGTTATCAAAGGTGAATGTAATCAGCAAAATACTGCAGCAAATAACATTAAACCTATCCGGTTGTGTACAGGAACTTGAAAAGTTGATCAAACACTTGGTGGAATACAGGTCTGATGAAGGCTTTGAGAATGTGCTAGCTGATGCCAAAGAAATAGCTGAAAATAGCATTGCAATTTCCCAATGTCTTTACAATTAGACCTCGACAGAGAAAGAGAATTTTTGACTATGAACATGAAGATGAGTCTCTTGCAGACCCAACACAACATTTTAAAGTTAAATTTTTCTTTGCCATTTTGGACACGTCCATCCAGTCCATAAATGAGAGATTCACATTACTTCAGAGCCATTGTGACTAGTGTTGAGCGAACACGGACTGTATTATTCGTGTTCGTACCGAATAATTGGATTTTTGTTACCCGAACACGGACCCGAAAACTTTACTGTATGTTCGGGTTTAAAATCCGTGTTCGGTCATTTTATTTCCTGTTTTGTATGTAATGGCGTGCTTTTAATGGCGGGCTTTCAACAGCCAATCAACAAGCATTTAACTGGTGTGCCTTAAGCCATCCCAGCTATGCCTACTAATGTATTAGTAGCTGTGATTGGCCATCTGAAGCATGTGACCATGTCTTTATAAGTTCGAGAGCCCCAGCGCGCTGCGTCATTCTGCTGTAGATTAGGGAGAGAGCACACATCATACGTGCTGGCTGCTGATTAGGGACAGACAGTGATTCTGTGAAAAATTGTGTCCGAAAAGAATGCAGGGACAGATCGGTGTCATGTCTTCATCATTATATTGTCATGTTATTCTTATGAGAGTTTTCACAATGTGTAATTTACTGTGTAACCTACTGTTCATGTTGTACCAGCGCCATCTAGTGGCCATTTACATATATCACATATTACATATATAGAACAAGTTTGTCCCAGTTCAGCTACCATAGCTTTCACCTATGAACCTTGGTGAAATCATCTTCCCTCCATATCTTGCATTCTACAGGAAACTCGGCTAGAGGAAACACGGCTAGTTGCATCCTCCCTCATCCTAGTTTATGGCGGCATCGCTGGTGTGTACTTTATTACTTCATGTTGTAGTTTTACTCTTTATGCATAGTAAAGTGTCCGTGATTACAGTCTATAGTTAGCAGCTAGAGACCATACTTCTCATGCAGATAAGATAGCATGCTGCTCAGTATATAACTGTGTATACTCTTATGGATGCTTAACATTATCATCCTGTATCTATGTCTTGTGTAACTTACATCTTGTGCACATTTCTTATATTTGCATTGCTATGTACAGTAATGTCTTATATGCATTGCCACATGTCAGTATACATTAGTAAGTGTATTCTTTTTCTGTTTCACAGTTTTACCTCTCACTTTCACGTATTTCCTTGCAATAAAAGTTGAAGTTGGACCTTGCTCCTTTGTCAATGCATTGAAGGAAATCAGGGTTATACTGCCTGTCAATCTATGTGCCCTCACACATAGGGAGGACAGGACAGTTGGAGTGCAGGCAAGGAAAGTTATTAGAGCATTTTAGGGCTAGGCTGGAGATTAGGCAGGGTCAGTCTTCTACATCGATTTTGCTGTGTGGGGGGTGGTGCAGTGAACGATCTTATTGAGCATATTAGGGACAGGCTGGAGATTAGGCAGGGACAGTATACATCGATTTTGCTGTGTGGGGGGTGGTGCAGTGAACAATCTTTTTGCCCTCACTTGAGCCCACTGAGGAGGAGGAGGAGGAGGAGGGAGAAAAAAAAAATCTATTTTTATCAGTCAGTTGTGTGCAGCGTTCATCTTAGATCTATTTTACTACAAGTTTTTTTTTTTTCCCCCTTCATAGCCTTTTTGCTCCAGTGCTGACTGTGATAAGACACTGCTGTGTTCACATGTGCTATTGAGTGATTTTCAATTTTATACACTTTTTTCTATTCCACTATTCAATATACACCCTTTTGGGATAAAAAAAAATTAAATTGTAGCATAGTCTGTACTAATCTATTTAAAAATTACAAACTTAAAGGGGAATTTTCTTTTTTTTCCCCTTCATAGCCTGCTGCAGAGCTGACTGTGACATAAAAGATAAGACACTGCTGTGTTCACATGTGCTATTGAAAAATCACAAATTTTATATCATATTTTCTATTCCGCTATTCAATCTACACCCTTGGGGTAAAAATAATGAAATTGCGGCATAGTCTGTATCGGTACGTGTGAGATACACCTTTCCAATTTTTGGGGAGCATCTTACACCGCCGAGGATTGCAGGGTGTTTCAGTTTGCCTCCTGCCTGTTCCGAACTCCTCCTACTCCTCATCCTCATCCTGCCTTTAGGGTACAAAAAATAGTAATCAGGGCCTAGTCTGGGTCTGTACGTGTGAGATAGATACACCTTTTGATATCATATTTCTATTCCGCTATTCAATCGACACCCTTGGGGTAAAAAGAATTAAATTGCGGCATAGTCTGTATCGGTACGTGTGAGATACACCTTTCCAATTTTTGGGGCGCATCTTACACCGCCGAGGATTGCAGGGTGCTTCAGTTTGCCTCCTGTTCCGAACTCTTCCTACTCCTCATCCTGCCTTTAGGGTACAAAAAATTGTAATCGGGGCCTAGTCTGTGTTTGTACGTGTGAGATACACCGTTTTATAAAATTTTTTCTATTCCACTATTCAATCTACACCCTTTGGGGTAAAAAGAATTTAAATTGCTGCATAGTCTGTATTGGTACGTGTGAGATACACCTTCCAAATTTTTGGGGCGCATCTTTCACCGCCGAGGATTGCAGGGTGCTTCAGTTTGCCTCCTGCCTGTTCCGAACTCCTCCTACTCCTCATCCTGCCTTTAGGGTACAAAAAATAGTAATCGAGGCCTAGTCTGGGTCTGTACGTGTGAGATAGATACACCTTTTGATATAATATTTTCTATTCCGCTATTCAATCTACACCCTTGGGGTAAAAAGAATTAAATTGTGGCATAGTCTGTATCGGTACGTGTGAGATACACCTTTCCAATTTTTGGGGCGCATCTTACACCGCCGAGGATTGCAGGGTGTTTCAGTTTGCCTCCTGCCTGTTCCGAACTCCTCCTACTCCTCATCCTCATCCTGCCTTTAGGGTACAAAAAATAGTAATCAGGGCCTAGTCTGGGTCTGTACGTGTGAGATAGATACACCTTTTGATATCATATTTCTATTCCGCTATTCAATCGACACCCTTGGGGTAAAAAGAATTAAATTGCGGCATAGTCTGTATCGGTACGTGTGAGATACACCTTTCCAATTTTTGGGGCGCATCTTACACCGCCGAGGATTGCAGGGTGCTTCAGTTTGCCTCCTGCCTGTTCCGAACTCCTCCTACTCCTCATCCTGCCTTTGGGGGTACAAAAAATAGTAATCGGGGCCTAGTCTGGGTCTGTACGTGTGAGATAGATACACCTTTTGATATCATATTTTCTATTCCGCTATTCAATCTACACCCTTGGGGTAAAAATAATTAAATTGCGGCATAGTCTGTATCGGTACGTGTGAGATACACCTTTCCAATTTTTGGGGCGCATCTTACACCGCCGAAGATTGCAGGGTGTTTCAGTTTGCCTCCTGCCTGTTCCAAACTCCTCCTACTCCTCATCCTCATCCTGCCTTTAGGGTACAAAAAATAGTAATCGGGGCCTAGTCTGGGTCTGTACGTGTGAGATAGATACACCTTTTGATATCATATTTTCTATTCCGCTATTCAATCTACACCCTTGGGGTAAAAAGAATTAAATTGCGGCATAGTCTGTATCGGTACGTGTGAGATACACCTTTCCAATTTTTGGGGCGCATCTTACACCGCCGAGGATTGCAGGGTGTTTCAGTTTGCCTCCTGCCTGTTCCGAACTCCTCCTACTCCTCATCCTCATCCTGCCTTTAGGGTACAAAAAATAGTAATCAGGGCCTAGTCTGGGTCTGTACGTGTGAGATAGATACACCTTTTGATATCATATTTTCTATTCCGCTATTCAATCTACACCCTTGGGGTAAAAAGAATTAAATTGCAGCATAGTCTGTATCGGTACGTGTGAGATACACCTTTCCAATTTTTGGGGCGCATCTTACACCGCCGAGGATTGCAGGGTGTTTCAGTTTGCCTCCTGCCAGTTCCGAACTCCTCCTACTCCTCATCCTGCCTTTAGGGTACAAAAAATAGTAATCGAGGCCTAGTCTGGGTCTGTACGTGTGAGATAGATACACCTTTTGATATCATATTTTCTATTCCGCTATTCAATCTACACCCTTGGGGTAAAAAGAATTAAATTGCGGCATAGTCTGTATCGGTACGTGTGAGATACACCTTTCCAATTTTTGGGGCGCATCTTAGACCGCCGAGGATTGCAGGGTGCTTCAGTTTGCCTCCTGCCTGTTCCGAACTCCTCCTACTCCTCATCCTGCCTTTGGGGTACAAAAAATAGTAATCGGGGCCTAGTCTGGGTCTGTACGTGTGAGATAGATACACCTTTTGATATCATATTTTCTATTCCGCTATTCAATCTACACCCTTGGGGTAAAAATAATTAAATTGCGGCATAGTCTGTATCGGTACGTGTGAGATACACCTTTCCAATTTTTGGGGCGCATCTTACACCGCCGAGGATTGCAGGGTGTTTCAGTTTGTCTCCTGCCTGTTCCGAACTCCTCCTACTCCTCATCCTCATCCTGCCTTTAGGGTACAAAAAATAGTAATCAGGGCCTAGTCTGGGTCTGTACGTGTGAGAATGATACACCTTTTGATATCATATTTTCTATTCCGCTATTCAATCGACACCCTTGGGGTAAAAATAATTAAATTGCGGCATAGTCTGTATCGGTACGTGTGAGATACACCTTTCCAATTTTTGGGGCGCATCTTACACCGCCGAGGATTGCAGGGTGTTTCAGTTTGCCTCCTGCCTGTTCCAAACTCCTCCTACTCCTCATCCTGCCTTTAGGGTACAAAACATAGTAATCGGGGCCTAGTCTGGGTCTGTACGTGTGAGATAGATACACCTTTTGATATCATATTTTCAATTCCGCTATTCAATCTACACCCTTGGGGTACAAATAATTAAATTGCGGCATAGTCTGTATCGGTACGTGTGAGATACACCTTTCCAATTTTTGGGGCGCATCTTACACCGCCGAGGATTGCAGGGTGTTTCAGTTTGCCTCCTGCCTGTTCCAAACTCCTCCTACTCCTCATCCTGCCTTTAGGGTACAAAAAATAGTAATCGGGGCCTAGTCTGGGTCTGTACGTGTGAGATAGATACACCTTTTGATATCATATTTTCTATTCCGCTATTCAATCTACACCCTTGGGTTAAAAAGAATTAAATTGCGGCATAGTCTGTATCGGTACGTGTGAGATACACCTTTCCAATTTTTGGGGCGCATCTTACACCTCTGAGGATTGCAGGGTGTTTCAGTTTGCCTCCTGCCTGTTCCGAACTCCTCCTACTCCTCATCCTCATTCTGCCTTTGGGGTACAAAAAATAGTAATCTGGGTCTAGTCTGGGTCTGTACGTGTGAGATAGATACACCTTTTGAAATCTTATTTTCTATTCCGCTATTCAATCTACACCCTTGGGGTAAAAATAATTAAATTGCGGCATAGTCTGTATCGGTACGTGTGAGATACACCTTTCCAATTATTGGGGCGCATCTTACACCGCCGAGGATTACAGGGTGTTTCAGTTTGCCTCCTGCCTGTTCCGAACTCCTCCTACTCCTCATCCTGCCTTTAGGGTACAAAAAATAGTAATCGGGGGCCTAGTCTGGGTCTGTACGTGTGAGATAGATACACCTTTTGATATCATATTTTCTATTCCGCTATTCAATCTACACCGTTTGGGGTAAAAAGAATTAAATTGCGGCATAGTCTGTATCGGTACATGTGAGATACACCTTCCAAATTTTTGGGGCGCATCTTCCACCGCCGAGGATTGCAGGGTGCTTCAGTTTGCCTCCTGTTCCGAACTCCTCCTACTCCTCATCCTGCCTTTAGGGTACAAAAAATTGTAATCGGGGCCTAGTCTGTGTTTGTACGTGTGAGATACACCGTTTTATAAATTTGTTTCTATTCCGCTATTCAATCTACACCCTTTTTGAGTGTAAAAAATTAAATTACGGCATAGTCTGTATCGGTACATGTGAGATACACCTTTTTAAATTTGTTTGGCGCATCTCCTTCCCCCGCCGAGGATTGCAGGGCGCTTCAGTTTGCCTCCTGTTCCGAACTCCTCCTACTCCTCATCCTCATCCTGCCTTTAGGGTACAAAAAATTGTAATCGGGGCCTAGTCTGTGTTTGTACGTGTGAGATACACCGTTTTATAAAATTTTTTCTATTCCGCTATTCAATATACACCCTTTTTGAGTGTAAAAAATGTAATTACGGCATAGTCTGTATCGGTACATGTGAGATACACCTTTTTAAATTTGTTTGGAGCATCTCCTTCCACCGCCGAGGATTGCAGGGCGCTTCAGTTTGCCTCCTGTTCCAAACTCCTCCTACTCCTCATCCTCATCCTCATCCTGCCTTTAGGGTACAAAAAATTGTAATCGGGGCCTAGTCTGTGTTTGTACGTGTGAGATACACCGTTTTATAAAATTTTTTCTATTCCGCTATTCAATCTACACCCTTTGGGGTAAAAAGAATTAAATTGCGGCATAGTCTGTATCGGTACGTGTGAGATACACCTTCCAAATTTTTGGGGCGCATCTTCCACCGCCGAGGATTGCAGGGTGCTTCAGTTTGCCTCCTGTTCCGAACTCCTCCTACTCCTCATCCTGCCTTTAGGGTACAAAAAATTGTAATCGGGGCCTAGTCTGTGTTTGTACATGTGAGATACACCGTTTTATAAAATTTTTCCTATTCCGCTATTCAATATACACCCTTTTGGAGTGTAAAAAATTTAATTATGGCATAGTCTGTATCGGTACGTGTGAGATACACCTTTTAAATTTGTTTGGCGCATCTCCTTCCACTGCCAAGGATTGCAGGGCGCTTCAGTTTGCCTCCTGTTCCGAACTCCTCCTACTCCTCTTCCTCATCCTCCCTTTAGGGTACAAAAAATTGTAATCGGGGCCTAGTCTGTGTTTGTACGTGTGAGATACACCGTTTTATATCCTTTTTTCTATTCCGCTATTCAATATACACCCTTTGGGGTGTAAAAAATTTAATTTGAGGCATACTTTGCATATTTGACTGTGAGATACACCCGTTGTATTTGTATACTGTTTTTCTATTCCACTATTTAATAAACACCCTTTTGTGGTAAAAAAAATTAAATTGCGGCATAGTTTGCATATTTGACTGTGAGATACACCCGTGCGATACTGTTGTTGTTTTGTTCCACTATTCAATAAACATTTTTCTAGGGCAAGATCATAAATTACAGAAATATGAGGAGACCGTCAAATAGGGGCCGTGGCCTAGGTCGTGGTGCTGCTGGTAGAGCTCCTGTTGCAAGGAGAGGACGTGGTCGATCTGTGCCAGCTTCACGCACAAGTGAAACACCTTCCTCAAGTGTGAGTAGGCGACAGAACCTGCAGCAGTATTTGGTAGGGCATCATGCGCCTCTAGAAGTTATGAGGCCAGAACAAGTAGAGGCGATAGTAGATTGGGTTGCTGCTGACAGTGCCTCCAGTTCCTTCACATTGTCTCCCACCCAGTCTACTGCAGAATGGTCAGAGTTGGCACCTGCAGCCGATGTCCAACCGTCTTTCACCTCACCCCCTTGCAAATCAGGCAGGCAGTCTGAGCCCCAAGTCATGCAGCAGTCTCTTCTTCTTTTTGATGACTCTGTCAGCAGGGTTTCCCAGGGCCATCCACCTAGCCCTGCGCCAGAAGTGGAAGAGATTGAGTGCAGCGATGCCCAACCACTTATTTCTCAAGATGAGTACATGGAAGGACCATCGCAGCATGTCTCCGATGATGACGAAACGCAGGTGCCAACTGCTGCGGCACTCAGAATTGTGGAGACCGACAAGGAGGGCAGGGGTGAAGACTGGGTGGAAGATGATGTGGAGGACGATGAGGTCCTCGACCCCATATGGAATGAAGGTCATGCAGGTGACCTGAGTAGTTTGGAGGAAGAGGCGGTGGTCGCACAGAGCCACCAGCACAGCAGAAGAGGGAGCAGGGTGCAGAAGCGGAGCAGCCGTGCCCTAGACACTACGCCTTTTGTTTGGCACTATATTAGCGAACCAGTTTTACGTTTTAAGCAGTTTGAGTCTAACTTCATCTACAGAGGAGTAACTGTTGGCTATGCAAATTGCAGACATTTTTGTCTGATAATTAATTCTATATTATATGGTTTTAACAAAGGCTGGGAGAAATGTATCCTTTCATTCCATTTATATTGCTGAGCAGAAGTGGGTGTTGCAAATAATTTTGTATTTTATGTAAGATTTTGGTTTTATGTCACCCATACCTAACTATTGTCTTGTGAATAAATGAAAAAAAAAATTATATTATATTATAAACATATGTATGTATGTATATATATATATATATATATATATATATATATATATATATATACACAGTAATCCCCCGCTCCATCGCGGTTCAGTTTTTGCGGTCCGGTAATTCGCGTTTTTTTTTTGTAATGTTATTTTACTATATAAATCATTAAAAATGAAATATTTTTGTGTTTTCCATAGCTCTTGCTATGTCTCTTAGTATCTTTTATGTGTTTAAATGAGTTTCTATTGTTATAAAGTGTGTTTAAAGACCTTAAAATGCTTTTACATGTACAGCGACAGTAAAAAAAACATGCCTACAATGCATTTTAATAGGGTTTTTCTATTTCGCTGAATTTCACTTTTCGCGGCTGATTCCGGAACGTAACCCCTGCAATGGAGGGGGGTTTACTGTATATATATATCTATATGCCCTATTTAGCCTGTATTCATATCGCTTGGTGTATGCTGTTAAGAAGAAATTTGATTGACGAAAATAACTCGTTATAATTATCGTTCGGGAAATAATTCTCAAATGAATAACACATGACAAACACCATGTAAAAAAAATCAAAAACATAATCACTGATGTAGCACCCTCCTAGGTAGGTGATAGATAGAGAGTATAGTTTTGGCTCCGTCTGCCTATCAGAGGAGCAGCAGGCAAAATCTATATGGCTCTATGCTTAACAGGGAGCACAATCTGTGAGTTAGGTCTGCTCGTAGTGCTTAGTGTGTGATTCGTCTGGTCTGGGGAGTGTCCCCACTGGTCCAATAGGGAGGCCTGTTGGACAGTGGAGTAAAGACAAAAAAGAAAAAGAGGGGCTCACCGACCTAGTGCATTACCATAAAACCATTTATTAAAATATTAAAAAGTGTACAAAGTACTCACAAGACTGGTGTGATACAACACACATCAAGAATAGCATATACAGTCTCCAAGGTAGCCAGGTCCCAATTGTGACGAATGGACATGCAGATGGTCGCATGGGGCTGCTGTGGCTAGGCTGACGCGTTTCAGGGGCGAGCCCCCTTCCTCAGAGCCAGAAAAAATGCTGCTAGATCACAAGCCGAACGGCCGAAGACTAAATGGGAGTTGGCCCCACCTCTTCCTGCTCCGCCCCAACCCCAAGGGCAGGACAAAGGGAAGGGGGGAAGGGAAGAAAAGGGAAGAGGAGGGGAGAAGGGAAGGGAGAAGAATAAGACGGAAAGAGCAGCAAGAAGGAGAGGGAGGGGAAGGAAAAGTGGGGATGCTGGGACAGGGAAGGAACATGGAAGAGGGGTGGGGGGGGGGGCAAGGACACTTGTCCAGCCCGAGCCAAGCCACACCCACCTTCCAAGGCCAGCTCGGACTATGTGATCAGCGGCAAAAAATGTACTGCAAATGAAACACAACAGGAAAGGAAACCATAACAAACCAAATGTGATGAATAATGCATTGAGGACAAAAGTGGTTTATATATATATATATATACATATATACACACACATCAACAGTCAATACTTTAGATCTCCATAGGATCAGGAGAATACTCCACTGCTTTACCCGTGCATCTCCACTAGCAAGCAGCACAGTGTCAACCACCCCCGACCTGCAACACTGCAGGGGGGACACTACCCATGGGAGCAGAACATGCACAGCTCGCCTGGCATGGTGCACGGGGATCCCACTGGCCTCCACACACAGATGATACCTGTAATCCTGATGTGAGGAGGGCGCCGCTAACCGGGACCATAACGTTTTTTTTTTTTTTTTTTTTTTTTTCTTGGACAATGAAGACACAATGGCTATTTTTTACTTGCACTATATATATATTTTGAGCAAGACACAAAAAAACAGAAAAAAAATATAAATAAAAATAAAGACAAAAAGTATATGTCTAAATATAAACGTATACATATATCTATATACGCTTTATGATTGTTGGCACCACTATTATAACGGAAAATTTATATCAATACTTACCGTAATTTTCCTTTCCTGATGGACTCCATGGCAGCACACGTATGGGTAGGCTCCGCCTCCTCTCCTACCCTATAGGACCCCACTCCCATAAATCTTTGCTCCATACCAGGAGCCGTGTTCCATAACTAGAACTACTCCAGCAGATGGGAGGGGACTCCTGCTGCCATGGAGTCCATCAGGAAAGGAAAATTACGGTAAGTATTGATATAAATTTTCCATTTTCCTGACAGACTCCATGGCAGCACACGTATGGGAAATAACTAGCCATACACACCCGGGCGGGTAACTGCTGGTTTAACAGAAAAAGGTTTAATTTGCACCGTCAACAGACAAGACTTTTAAACCAAAGTTGACCGAAGATAAAGAAGCCGGTTCAACACAGTAATGCGACATAAAGGTATGAATTGATGACCAAGAAGCCGCTCTGCAAATCCCGTCAGGAGCTACATGAAGAGAAGCTGCCCACAACGTAGAGATCCCTCTAGTGGAATGAGCTGTCACCACCTCTGGAGGAGCCAGTCCCTTGGCTTTATATGCCCACTGGATGGTCTGAACTATCCAACTTGCTATAGATCTTGAGGAAGCTTGTTTGCCCTTGTTTTTTCCACAGATGAGGACAAAAAGATGGTCTGACTGGCGGAAAGGAGCTGTAGTCTCCAGATATAGCCGAAGAGTTTCCCCCACGTCCAAAGGATGGATAGAATTTTCATCTTGAGATTTGAACGTGGGTAGGACAATTTCCTGGTTGACATGGAATACCGACATTACTTTCGGATTGGAGCCAAGCATCGGAACCAATACTACCCGATCAGGGAAAAACATAAGGAATGGTTCCTTGTAACCCAAGGCACCGAGTTCAGAAACCCGTTTGGCCGAAGTAATAGCCACCAGAAAGGCTGTTTTCATGGAGATGTTTTTAAGGAAGAATGGATCCTTCTGATTCAAGGTGAGTGAGGAAAGAAACTCCAAGACCGTAGGAAGATCCCACTTAGGGAACCTGGGCTTTCTAGGAGGTCTTAACCTAGTAGCGCCTCTGAAGAACTGGCGAACCAGGGAGTGTTCCGCCCATGCAGTCCCAGTGAAGGCCGAAATGGCTGAAATTTGGACCCGAAGGGAGCTTACTGCCAATGACAGGTCCAGACTGGACTGGAGAAAGCCCAAAATATCCTGGATTCCTGGGTCAGACACAGAGCTAGATCTGCTATCCACATAATCCTTGAACTTGGACCAGATTTTTTCGTAGACCTTGTTCGTGCCGGGTCTTCTGGCACTCATCATTGTAGTGTAGGGCTGGGCGATTTTGCCTAAAAAAAAATCTTCGATTTTTAAAGAAAAATTCGAGTTTCGATTAGATTTTCGATTTTTTTTTCCAATGCACTTAAAAAATGACTGCAGAGTCTGAAGGGAGGACTGAGGAGAAGGAGAAGCGCTGTATATGTGTGTCTGACTCTGTTTGGATCAGTTGCCCATAGAGAAGATGACGGAACATCCGTACCCTGATCTCCTCTATGGTGAGAGGCTGGCAGTGACAAGGATTTCATCACTTCTGATTTTGGTGCCATCATTTCCTGGCTGCTACAAACACGATCAGTGTCTCTCTGTCCTGAGTCTGTGAAGAAACTTGCAGATGACTGGCACTGGAGGAAACGCATAAGCCGTTTGAAAATTCCAATGATCCGTCAGGGCATCTACCCCGTAGGCCTGGGGATAACGCCACCTCGTGTAGAATCTCTCCAGTTTGGCATTGCTTGGAGATGTGAACAGATCTACCTCTGGACGGTAACCTAGAGACATGACCCATATGAAGGTCTCTGGATGGAGTGACCACTCGTTGTTGTCCAGAGCAGACCTCGAGAGGAAGTCTGCCTGGACGTTCTGGGCACCTGGAAGATAGGCCGCTGACAAGTTGGACAGATGTCTTTGAGCCCAATCCATAATTGGTTTCACTTCTTTCAGAAGAGAAGGACTGCGGGTGCCCCCTTGTCTCTTGATGTAGGCGACGGCTGTCGTATTGTCCAGTCTTAGGAGGACCGAGGCATCGGTCGCCAGATGCTGAAAGGCCTGGAGAGCACAGAACGCTGCCCGAAGCTCCAGCACATTCGAGACCACCCCGCATGTAGGGAAGTCCCATCTGCCCTGGGCCACCTCCGACAGGCAGTGCGCTCCCCATCCCGTCCTGCTGGCGTCCGAGGTCACGACCAACCAGGACGCTGGAACGATTGAATGGCAGTTTAAGAGATTCTTTTGCTGAAGCCACCAGGTTAAGCTGTCCCTCATGGACGTAGTTATCCGAATGAGGACTTCTGGATTCTCGAAATTCCATTGTTGGAGGAATCCCATCTGAAAGGGCCTCATCTTCCACTGTGCCCACTTCACTATGGGAGCCGTGGAAACCATGGTCCCAATTATCTTCATGCACTGGGATGCCCGGAGATGAGAGGCTGATAATGCCGGACGAATCCTGTTGCGAATTGTCGGAATCTTCTCTAATGGAAGGGAGATAGTGCCTCTGGAAGTGTTGAAGAGGGCCCCTAGGAAGACCAACGGCTTTGTGGGTTCCAGATGGCTTTTTTCCAAATTCAGGAGCCACCCGAACTCTTGAAGGGTGGAAATTACTTGAGATCTGTGAAGCAGAATTTGATCCTGATGTTCTGACAGAAGGAGCAAGTTGTCCAAGTTTTGGTAAAGACGAATCCCTTTTGCTCTGATCAGGGCTACTACAGCCAGTAAGATCTTAGAGGTGATGTGGTAAGCCCGAAAGGGAGACAGGTAAATTGAAGATGCACCTGACCCACTGCGAATCGGAGAAATGTTTGCATTTCTGCTGCGACTGGGACATGAAAGTAGGCATCTTTCAAGTCTATGGATATCATCCAATCCTCTGGCTGTACCACTTGCCGAATTGTAAAAAGTGTTTCCATCCTGAACCTCTCTTTCTTGATGAAGGTGTTTAGGTGTGTTAGGTCTATAACCGGCCTCCAAGAGCCGCTTTTCTTCAAGACCATGAAGAGCGGAGAGTAGATGCCTTGGAACTGTTCCTCGGTTGGGACAGGCACTGCCGCACCCTGGGAAACCAGGGATTCTACATATGTAAGAAGAGTTGACTTCTTCTCTGAACGGGGTAAGGCCGTAGGAATGAAGCGAAGAATGGGGCTTCTGTTGAAAATCCACACATGTCCGTTTGATACGGTTCTGACGGCCCATTGATCTTCGATCGAGGCTGCCCAGACGTGCGCAAACTGGAGCAAGCGTGCGCCTACCCGCACCGTCTGGACAGGCTCGATATCAAAAAGACTTTGTCGCCTCTCGGCTTGCTGAAGATTTTCCTTTGGAGAACTTCTGCCCTGTAGACTGAGGGCGCTTCCAGTTCTTCCTGAACTCACGACCGGGCCTGTAAAAACGGGCCTCTCTGGCACGATCAGGATTTTGTCTGTTTTGAGGTCTTCTCTGATCTATCAACCGGCGATCCTGGGGAAGGAAACCCGATTTACCACCAGTGGCACAGGTAATAGCACTGTCCAGTTTATTACCAAAGAGGGAAGAACCCTCAAGGGGAATTTTGCACCAGGCCTGCTTAGAGGCAGGGTCGGCCAACCAGGGGCGCAACCACAAGGCGCGTTTTGCCGTAACAGAGGACAGCATGACCCGCGCCGCCAAGCGGATTATATCAATGGATGCCTCACCCAAGAAAGCCGTTGCCAGTCTCAACTCCTGAATGGCTGAACTCCTGGCCACCTCTTCGGAGACACTCTGAAGTGTAGCCTCCACGCTGTCTACCCAGGCTTCCATTGCCTTGGATGTGGCTGCCAAAGCCAGAGCCGGCTTACACGCCATACCTGCGGAGAGATAAATCTTCTTAAGATCTGTGTCAATCCACCTGTCAAGAGCGTCTTTGAATGAGACTGAGTCTTCCAATGGCAAGGTCACGTGTTTCACCAACCTCATCAAGGCCACATCCACCGTGGGAGCGGAATCTAGATGTTTCAACTTATCATCCTTAAAGGGATACATTCTGGAGACCTTAGATGACAAAGAGTTTCTCTTTTCAACTCCCTGCCACTCGTCTGTAATAATTTCTCCCAATTCCCCTAGGAGGGGAAATGGGAACACTCTTTTTTGAGATGTTTGAAGTATTTCTTCTGTTTGGCTGGGGACTCAGCTGGATCTTCCCATTTTAATGCCTCCTTAACTGCCTTAACTAGCTGTGGGACCATAGCAAGTTCAAAACCTACATTCTGGTCTGCCAAATCATCTTCTCTGTCTTTAGAATCTTCTGACAGACGACTTGGCTTGGGACTCAGCTGGATCTTCCCATTTTAATGCCTCCTTAACCGCCTTAACTAGCGGTGGGACCATAGCAAGTTCAAAACCTACATTCTGGTCTGCCAAATCATCTTCACTGTCTGTAGAATCTTCTGACAGACGACTTGGTTGTGAAGTACCTGGCTCCACTTCATCCCTTGGGAGGAAACCAGGAGCCTCTGAAGAGTGACCCGAAAGCCTGCTGGAATCCCAATCTCTAAGGGATTCTTTTACAATCCGCCTCACCATAGCCTCCACTGGTTGTGCAGTGTCTTGCATTTCCCTCAAAACCCTTGAATAACAGGTATCACATAGGGATCTATCCTCAGGGATACGGGCTCGACAAAAAAGAAAAGAGTGATGCTAAGCACCCTGCTCCTGCGCTCAAAATCAGGTCCTCAGGCATACGGGCTCAACAGCCCCAGCATGATTTCCCTGAACTGCGGTCAGAATGGCGGGATTGCCGTGGTGCGACTGAACTGGAAGTGTGCTCATGTCGTTTAGAACTGGAGCTAGACCTATGACCAGACTTTGATGAAGAATGCCGATGGGCTGAAGGAGAACGATCCTTTGATCCAGAAATCGGGCGTTGGTCAGACCTAAAAGGGCTGAATAGGGAAAGAAAAACACACTTAGGCTCCATTCCACCAGCCAACGCAAGCAGGTAAGGGTTAAGAAAAACTAGCTCACCTGTTGCGCAGGGACTGGCCACCGGGGGGTGGTGAAGCATCCATTTGCAGATAGAAGCAAAAGCCTGCACAGGAAGAAAGTAAGCATACATGTACTGACTTTCGTTTCTACACCATCCCTTTTACCCCAAATGGCACCTGGTTCAAAGCATGACTCACCGCTGAAGAGCAGAGAAACAGCACAGGGAAGCCACCGCAACGCCTGCAGACATCCCATTGTAAACAGGAATGACAGCTGCTTAAATCTCCCGAGTGCCGCAAAGCCACGCCCCAAACGACGCAATAGCGTCATAGGAGATCGGGAGCGATGCATGCGCAGACGACACCAGGGCCAAGCCTCATCCTGGACAACCAATTGAAGGTCCAGCGAGGCAGGGGGAGGAGCCTAAGCGACGATCTGGAACGCAGGAGCTGCAATGAAATGCAATGAAACCAAAAGAAAGTTTTATACTTTACCACCATGACGATAACCGAACAGTCTCAGGCCTGGATGAATTCATGCGTGTGTGACAGGGCATCAGGGCCTATCCGCTCAATAGCAAGGACGTATTGGCCATCAATGCAGCCCACCTCTCATTCAGGATTTACGGCATCTTCAGCATTTAAAATAACATTGCCCGGGTCCACCCGATAAATATCGAGATTGCTGGACATAAAACAGGAGGCATTCAACATCAATAAGGTCCACACGCCACCAGCTCGCCTGAAACCGATAGACGTCCTATAAGGTAAGACTTCCTTCTCGCAGGAGGAGGACGAAAAAGGAACACGGCTCCTGGTATGGAGCAAAGATTTATGGGAGTGGGGTCCTATAGGGTAGGAGAGGAGGCGGAGCCTACCCATACGTGTGCTGCCATGGAGTCTGTCAGGAAATGATATTATATATACTTTTCATATGTGGTCTATTTCCACCCCCCAAAAAAATCTCCTCATTTTATTACTATTTTTCAGTGTTATTATTGTCATTATTACATTATTTTACCAACCAATCATTTGTTATTATTCATTGTTTTTTGATTGTCATTATGTCTCAATCATATTATATGTCTTGCGAGTCCACACCAAATGGTGCCATCATTGTCCATAGTTCTGAGCCGCCTGCCTGTTCATTATGGACATCTAGTATCGGTAGTTTACATAGGGATGCAAGGAGGAGGGCGGAGTCGGTTGAGCGCCGCCCTGTCCATGTCCACTGCTGGTTAGCACAGCTAGTGATCTGTGGACAAATGGTCCGTGCAGCGCCCCGTAGTGATGGCGAAAGTGATGCGGGTGGAACGCACCCACCCGCACTTCCGGTTTTCCACTTCCGGGTACGGGTTGGCGTGCGTCCCAGAGAAGGGACACAGCCATCCGAATGGCGATTTCCAAACATGCAGCGGACCGTTATGGTCCCGGTCAGCGGCGCCCTCCTCACATCAGGATTACAGGTATCATCTGTGTGTGGAGACCAGTGGGATCCCCGTGCACCATGCCAGGCGAGCTGTGCATGTTCTGCTCCCATGGGTAGTGTCCCCCCTGCAGTGTTGCAGGTCGGGGGTGGTTGACACTGTGCTGCTTGCTAGTGGAGATGCACGGGTAAAGCAGTGGAGTATTCTCCTGATCCTATGGAGATCTAAAGTATTGACTGTTGATGTGTGTGTATATATGTATGTATGTATGTATGTATATATATATATATATATATATATATATATATATATATATACCACTTTTGTCCTCAATGCATTATTCATCACATTTGGTTTGTTATTGTTTCCTTTCCTGTTCGAACAAGTGTTTCATTTGCTGTACATTTTTTGCCACTGATCACATAGTCCGAGCTGGCCTTGGAAGGTGGGTGTGGCTTGGCTCGGGCTGGACAAGTGTCCTTGCCCCCCCTCTTCCATGTTCCTTCCCTGTCCCAGCATCCCCACTTTTCCTTCCCCTCCCTCTCCTTCTTGCTGCTCTTTCCGTCTTATTCTTCTCCCTTCCCTTCTCCCCTCCTCTTCCCTTTTCTTCCCTTCCCCTTTGTCCCACCCTTGGGGTTGGGGCGGAGCAGGAAGAGGTGGGGCCAACTCCCATTTAGTCTTCGGCCGTTCGGCTTGTGATCTAGCAGCATTTTTTCTGGCTCTGAGGAAGGGGGCTCGCCCCTGAAACGCATCAGCCTAGCCACAGCAGCCCCATGCGACCATCTGCATGTCCATTCGTCACAATTGGGACCTGGCTACCTTGGAGACTGTATATGCTATTATTGATGTGTGTTGTATCACACCAGTCCTTGTGAGTACTTTGTACACTTTTTAATATTTTAATAAATGGTTTTATGGTAATGCACTAGGTCGGTGCGCCCCTCTTTTTTTTTTATTGTCTTTTCTACCAGTGGTTCTGGATACCCTTGATCCTGAAGGGGGCAGCAAGACCAAACAGCTCTCTCTACATCTGAGTTTGTAGTGCACCTCTTTCTACTCCATCAGACAGCACTTGAGCGCAGGAGGTTTTGTTTTACTACTTGAATATACACTTGTTTTTCTCTTGGGGACTCCAGCAGCTGAGTACGCATCTCTGGAAGGAAGATTGAGGTACTGTGTTTATCCAAGGAAAATGGTTTTATCCATTGAAGAAAGACTTTTGAGACGTTCTTCTTTAGCCAAAGGTTTTTTAAGCAGTATTGACTCATATGAGACATGTGACACTAATGTATATGAGCAGAATTTGGATCCAGTTGTGTTGGATAGGGAGGATAGAATGGTCTCGGCCTTCTATCGTTTGAAACACTTGTTAGAAAAAGAGATGACCCAATGGTGGGACATTACTATCCTACAAAAATATATGGAAGTGAACAGAATACCGAGAGGTTTGAGAATAACTAAAGTCTGTGACTTCCTTGATAAAGATCTTCGGATAGATGGATAGAGGAAATGCGCCAGTTTAATAAAACATGGCTACAATTAATTA
The DNA here is from genome assembly GCF_965119305.1 of Pelophylax lessonae. NCBI lineage: Eukaryota > Metazoa > Chordata > Amphibia > Anura > Ranidae > Pelophylax > Pelophylax lessonae. The sequence continues at coordinate 140,397,971 of NC_138777.1, forward strand.
TTCTACAGAGGGAGAGATTTCTTGTGGACATTAGAGCAGATATTGTCAGTTTGCAAGAAGAACTTGCATCCTTTACTGATCTGATCTCATTTGACACATGGGACACCATAGTCAATGAGCAGATGGTGGAATACGAGACTGACCTTATCAGCAAGAAATCCACAAAATTTGAAAGGGATAAATGTGATTATGCCCAAGGACGGGAATTAAACTGGAGACGGGGGGGGGGGGGGGGTCGGGCCTTGTATCCGGTGAACACTATTCCCAAAGTCAGAATAGAAAAGGCCATTACCATCAAGGGGATGCACAGGGAACTAAGCCCAAGAAGTTCTCTAAAAAGGAACGTATACGGGGGAAATATGACTTTGTAACCCCCAACCATGATGGTTGGGTATATAACGAGGTCAACATTAGACAAAACAGTGTGCCTGACGATAATCAGCCCCGTAAAGGGCAAAGGAACAACAACAGTAACAGGGACCAGGGAGGTCGGGACATCCCAGTAGGGCCAAAGTCACCCAAGTCCCTCAGAAGGCTACCCATCCCCAGTCTACTACTCCATCAGGAGACAACCTGCCAGTGAGCCCTGATATGTCTAGCAGTGGTTTAGGAGGGAGCCCTGGGTTAGTGACTCCAGAAACTCCAAAAGGCGATGAGGCATCCACTAAAACTGTCTCAGCCCCTTTTTTAGGGAGAGGAACCGAGTACCCGCAGCGAGGAGAACAATACCAACAAGGAGCACAACAAGAAAAGGTCAGGGCACACGAGGCGGGGGAGAAGAAGTGGGAAGAAACACAAGAGGAAGGAGAAGACACTAGATGCATATTCCACAATCAAAATTTTCAATCTTTCACAATCAGTGTTTTCTGATGCAGAGTTGGATCTACTCAGGAAAGGTCTAAATTTTGCTCCAGAAAACCCTCCAAACCTGTTCGAACTATTCATTGATTTGAACAGATTTGTGAGGAATTTAACCATCAAACGCTTCTTTGCGCTCAAGGACAAAGATGGGAATGGAAGGGAGGTTATTTCATCAACCCCTCCCCTCCTTCCCCCCTCCATCACGCCTCCCCCCTCCCCCCTCCATTGTGGCCCTGATGATGTTTCAGCTCTTGCTGCTTTAGAAGCACTGTATGATGAGGGTGCCATAGAGGGATTGGAGAACTTAGAGTCATTATACACTATGGACAATGCAGGAATTGTCCAGACCACCTTTAGACCACAGTCTAAGTTCTATCCACATTGGACAAAGGGGAATTTCATCTCCACCTTTTATGAGCTGGTCCTTAGGGAATTTAGGTCTTTGTGTGGAAATCTCCCCAAAAAAAGATCCATGGGTTGCACACAATCGAACCTTGATCTTAAAGGCCCTCTATCAGCACTTAAAGACAGAACGGAGGTTGTCATCAGACAGGCGGATAAGGGAGGAAGTCTTGTTATTCAAGACAGGGATGTCTACATAAAGGAAGCTGAAAGACTTTTGAATGATACCACCACTTATGAAAGACTCCCCTGTGATCCCACCATGAGGTACAAGCAAGAACTCCAGGTTCTCCTGGAAGTAGCTCTAAGGAGCGGAGTTATCACTAAAGATGAGTATCTATTCCTGTTTTGCAAATATCCAGTCACCCCTCACTTCTATCATATCCCTAAAATCCACAAGGACCCTCTCAATCCCCCAGGCAGGCCCATCATTGCTGGCATTGACAGCCTAGCCAGCAACCTTGGGTGTTATGTGGATCATTTCCTACAAGATCTAGTTACCACATTACCTTCGTATGTCAAAGACTCTGGTCATATGCTGGACATTCTGTCATCATACAAATGGCAGGATGGTTACAGATGGCTGTCTCTGGATGTCACGTCCTTGTACACGAGTATAGGACATGACTTTGGCCTGCAGGCGGTGCAGTACTTTCTAACTAAGGATCAAGCATTTCATCATGCCCAGATTAAGTTTCTGTATAGTGGCATTGAATATATGCTCACTCATTATTATTTTACGTTTCTTGGGAGCCACTACAGACAAATCAAGGGCACAGCCATGGGGGCCAGGTTTGCCCCAAGCTATGCCAACTTATTCATGGGATATTGGGAAAGCCAATTCATTTGGGCCAATAATCCCTTTGGGGCAAACCTGGTCCTGTTCGCACGCTACATAGATGACATCTTGGTCATCTGGGATGGATCCGATGAACAGTTGCAGCAATTTTTGCTTTACTGTTCGGATAATCCCTATGGCATTGCTTTCACTCATGTGCTGGATGATGAGTGTTTGATTTCTGGATCTTGAGCTTCGGGTGGACGACGAAGGCTTGATCTATTCAAAAACACACTTCAAGCCTAGTGCTGGGAATTCGTTTCTCCATGCCCGTAGTCATCATCACCCCAAGTGGATCAGAAATGTCCCTTTCGGCCAGTTCTGCAGGCTTAAGCGGACATGCACACGTAAGGTGGATTATGAGGAACAGGGAGCAATTTTAAGTAAGAAGTTTGAGGAAAAGGGATACAAGGCCGAACATGTAAAGGAGGCCTATGGAACGTACTTGTCCCTTTATGACGCTTCTCCGGTGGATACAGGTGAAGCGAAAGTGGGAAATCCTGGAACAGAAGGGGTGGTGCAGGTTAGATTCTGTACTAGGTTTAATAACCAAGCCCCTGTCATTCAGAAAGTCCTGAAGAGGAACTGGAAAATCCTCCAACAGTACCCTGTGTTAAAAGACCATCTACCCCCACACCCGAACCTTATATTCAGGAAAACCAGGGACCTTAGAAGTATGGTGGTCCCTAGTAGGGTTAGAAGAGACAGGAAGACCAATGGGTTAAATGGGGCCTGGGGCCGAATCTTTGACCAAAAGGGGTGCTACAGGTGTGGTGTCAACAACTGTGGCACGTGCGCACACATGTGCCACAGGAAAAAAGATGTTGCAGCTATTGATGGAAAGACCTATAACATCAATCAGTTCATCAACTGCAGCACCACCCATGTGGTCTATGGGATGCTCTGTCCCTGTGGCCTCCTTTATGTCGGCCGCACTACTAGACCTTTGAGAGTAAGAATTGGTGAGCACAAAAGTGGCATCACTCTCCAGAAAGATAAATATTCTGTTCCCCGGCATTTTCTGGATGCACACAATAGTAGTGTTGAAGGCTTGAGGGTCTTTGGGATAGAGGCCATTAACAAAGATTTGGATGGTGGCCTCAAGTACCAAAGGCTCTGCACCAGAGAGACCTATTGGATATGCACCCTGGGGTCTCTAGCCCCGAAGGGTTTGAATGAGGAGATTGAGCTTCACACAGTGGTGTGAAAATCTCTCTCCTCCCTTTACCTCCCCCCCTTAACCCCCCCCCCCCTGCTCCTCTGTGGTACAGCCTTCTGGGCCAGGTGGCTGTGATAGCCAATTTTTGGCCATTAGTATTAGCATCGTCATATGTACACAACGACCAGCTGGGATTGGTTTGAGTGCATGTCTGCACAGGGACATTTTTGTCCTTCTGTGGCCTGCTTATGTGTGCACATGTATACAGACCAGTCATCTAAGTTTACAGTCTTTTTTTTTTTTTTTTCTTGGACAATGATGACACAATGGCTATTTTTTACTTGCACTATATATATATTTTGAGCAAGACACAAAAAACAAAAAATAAATATAAATAAAAATAAAGACAAAAAGTATATTTCTAAATATAAACGTATACATATATCTATATACGCTTTATGATTGTTGGCACCACTATTATATTATATTATATATACTTTTCATATGTGGTCTATTTCCACCGCCCAAAAAAATGTCCTCATTTTATTACTATTTTTCAGTGTTATTATTGTCATTATTACATTATTTTACCAACCAATCATTTGTTATTATTCATTGTTTTTTGATTGTCATTATGTCTCAATCATATTATATGTCTTGCGAGTCCACACCAATGGTGCCATCATTGTCCATAGTTCTGAGCCGCCTGCCTGTTCATTATGGACATCTAGTATCGGTAGTTTACATAGGGATGCAAGGAGGAGGGCGGAGTTGGGTGAGCGCCGCCCTGTCCATGTCCACTGCTGGTTAGCACAGCTAGTGATCTGTGGACAAATGGTCCGTGCGGCGCCCCGTAGTGATGGAGGAAGTGATGCGGGTGGAAAAAAACCCACCCGCACTTCTGGTTTTCCACTTCCGGGTACGGGTTGGCGTGCGTCCCAGAGAAGGGACACAGCCATCCGAATGGCGATTTCCAAACATGCAGCGGACCGTTATGGTCCCGGTCAGCGGCGCCCTCCTCACATCAGGATTACAGGTATCATCTGTGTGTGGAGGCCAGTGGGATCCCCGTGCACCATGCCAGGCGAGCTGTGCATGTTCTGCTCCCATGGGTAGTGTCCCCCCTGCAGTGTTGCAGGTCGGGGGTGGTTGACACTGTGCTGCTTGCTAGTGGAGATGCACGGGTAAAGCAGTGGAGTATTCTCCTGATCCTATGGAGATCTAAAGTATTGACTGTTGATGTGTGTGTATATATGTATGTATATAGTGAAAAAACTATCAGCGCAAGACTAAGTGAAATTCAAATGTGTATAAAATGTGCTAGAATAAATCAATATATAAATCCGGCTGCATACACAAATTGTGTCCACACCTCACAACAAAAAAACATAAAAATCAAAAAACGTGCTGCGCCAGAAGTGCACAAAAATAATTAGTGATTACATGAATCAACAAGTGTTATCAACAAAATATGGTGTCCATCATATGTGCTCTGATGAAACCTAAATGTTCATATAAAGTGCTCCAAAGTAATGATTAGTATATCCAGGTGATGACAGGACAGCCTCAATCCCTTGTGAATCAAGCAGGAACCACCAGTGTGTGAACTCCCTCCACCAGTAAGATTGGCCTCTCACCTTGATACCAGACCCAAAAAGGCCAGCATGAGCATATCAGGGGATAAACAGACTATCACAGGTAACCTCTCCAGCCTTCACCTCCGGGGGTCGCCAGGACATAAAATAAAGATAAAGCAAAGATCTAGTGCTCTCTGAATAATGAGCTTTTATTGAGCATAAAGGGGTAACTCACATTTGTTGGGCACTCAGCCGTGCCTGCTATTATGGCATTCAGTGTTGGAGAGTAGCACCAGAGCGATCGGCGTCAGGCACGCAGGCTCCGCCTCCCTATACGCGTTACGCCTGGAGCGTGGGCTCCGTTTGGCTTCTTCGGTAGGGGTGAAGTTTGCGTGTCCAGCCTCGCCTATTTACCAATGCTGCTAATGGTGGATTGGCCAGCGGTCACAGGTCCTCCTCACTCTGAGCTATGCACAGGACACCGGAACCAAAAGATACACTTCCTGTGATCTTCGGTGTCACTAGCTATTATATCGAGGGGGCAATTTAAAACATATATAGATCTACTAAATCACTACCAGAGACCGCGTGACTGCGCCGCCATCCCCCGGGTGTTTCTCCTAAAATCATTGCATAAAAACATCTTTATTACATAAAATCGCATCATAAAATCGCATTAAATCAAATTATTGCCATAATGTTAAAAACTCACAAAATATATTATTGTTAAAAGTGGAATACCTCTAATATATTGCTAATTCTATAAAATGACACAAAAATATAAAAAATATATAAAAAATATAAAAAAAAAAAAAAATATATGTATATAAAAATATATAAAAATTAAAAATCTGTATAAAAACTATGACAAAATGTCTATATATTAAAATGATGAATATTGAGTGAATCTACAGATATTTCAGGGAGGGGGGGCTATCTATCACTAATGAAGCAGTTGAGGTCAAAATCCTTATTTAACCCCCTGGGTGCCAGTACTTTCGTCTCATATACCCAGAAGGACTCTCTTCTGCTTAATTGTCGAATGTAGTTTCCCCCCCCTCCAATGTGGCTGGACATGTTCAATTCCCCAAAACTTTAGAGAATGAGGGTTTCTATCATGGACTTCTCTAAAGTGCTTGGAGACGCTGTGTGACACCTCACCCTTTTTTATATTTTTGATGTGTTCTCCTATTCTTACGTTCAGGGGTCGTGATGTGCGACCCACATATTGGAGTCCACAGCCACACTCCATCATGTAGACCACCCCAATGGTGGTGCATGTAATTAAATCTTTAATATGGTATTCGTTGCCTGTGCTGTTAGATTTAAACGATTTTCTTTTCTTTATGTTTTTCCTCGTTTGTCGACAGATACCGCATTTCCCACATGCAAAAAATCTGGATAGAAACTGGAAAACAGTATTTTTCATACGCTTAGGGGGATCTACCACTCCCGGTGCTAACCTATCTTTCAACACAGGTGCTCGCCTGTATATGAAACCAGGTTTCTCCGGAAGGTGGGGTCCCAAAACTTTATCTTGTTTGAGGACACTCCAGTGTTTTTTAATGATGCGTTCAACTTGCTTGTGTTGAGCATTAAAATCAAGCACAAGCTTAAAATTATTGTTCCCCTCCCTTGGTGGTGTCCTCTTGTTTTCCAAAAGTTCAGTTCTATTTAATAATGCTACTTGTTGTAAATCAGAATTCACTTTCTCCATGTTGTATCCCTTTGCCTGAAATCGTTCCACTAGTACTTTGGACTGTGTAATAAAGTCATTGTCGTTTGAGCAATTTCTTTTAATCCTGATAAGTTGTCCCCTCGGGATGTTAAATAGCCAATTTTTATGGTGACAACTATCCATAGGTAAATAGGAGTTGTGGTCGGTAGGTTTAAAAAAATTTTTTGTATGTAAACGACCATCTTTTATAAAAATCTCCAAATCTAGGAAATTCAATTTCTCCTTGCTCTCAGTCCATGTAAGTGCGATATTCTTGTTATTAAAATTCATTCTGGTTTTAAAAAAATTAAAAGATAAAATGTCCCCTTCCCAGATAATAATCAAATCATCAATGAATCTTTTATAGAAGATTAATTCTGGGGGTCTATTCACTAAAATCTCCTCCTCCTCCCATTGGGCCATAAATAAATTAGCTACGCTGGTGCAAATCTTGCCCCCATAGCTACGCCTTTGGTTTGTAAAAAATATTCTCCCGCATACCAAAAATAATTGTGATTGAGGCAAAATTCCAAACTTTCTAAAAGAAATTCTACATGTTCCCCATCTAAATCTGATTCATCTAAGGCCCATGCCGCTGCCTCCATTGCAGCCTCATGGCCGATGATAGTGTAAAGAGAACCTACATCCGCCGTAGCAAGGATGCAGTTCTCTGATATGGGTAAATCCTGTAGCAATTGTATCACATTTTTGGTATCTTTGATATATGCTTGTGTTCGGGTAACCAATGGTTGTAAATAAAAATCGATGTATTGGCCCAATCTTGAACTGAGGGAGTCAATGCCATTTATAATGGGCCTCCCCGGAGGTTTCTCTACACATTTGTGAACTTTAGGGAGGAAATAAATAATAGGGGTTCTACAGGCAATGGGATTCAAATAAAGTGCTTCTTTCTTATTTAAAATAGCATTAGTCAATCCATTTTTGATAAGTTTCTCCAATTCTTTCTTGTAATCATTCACCGGATTGTGTCGTAATCGAGAGTGTTCTGATCTGAGAGTTGTCTCCTCATCTCATTATCATAGTATTCTGTGCTCATGACAACGATACCCCCGCCTTTGTCAGCTGGTCGTATCACCACTTTTTTGTTTTTCTCTAGGCTGGCTATGCCGTTTTGGATCCACTGTGGATCTTGCATTTTTCTGACTTTCAAGTGTTCAACATCATGAGCTACCAGATTTTTGAACACTTCCATATATTTGTTATCTTTGTTTGGCGGGTTAAACACCGATTTATTTTTCAAAGTGGAGTGATGTGTTCTCTCACTCACATTGGGTCGGTTGTCCGGTTTGGCCAGAAAATACTTTTTTTGAGTTAGCGACTCAGTGTTGTGCGTCTGACTGGGCTGTGCGACTCAGTGTTGTGCGTCTGACCGGGCTGTGCGACTCAGTGTTGTGCGTCTGACCGGGCTGTGCGACTCAGTGTTGTGAGTCTGACCGGGCTGTGCGACTGAGTGTTGTGCGTCTGACCGGGCTGTGCGACTCGGTGTTGTGCGTCTGACCGGGCTGTGCGACTCGGTGTTGTGCGTCTGACCGGGCTGTGCGACTCGGTGTTGTGCGTCTGACCGGGCTGTGCGACTCGGTGATGTGCGTCTGACCGGGCTGTGCGACTCAGCGTTGTGCGTCTGACCGGGCTGTGAGATTGTGAGTGTTGGGTGACTGACCGGTGTCAAGTGAGTGGAGCGGAATACCAGAGGGTGAGAAGGTAGCGTTAGGAAGCCAGGAAATAGCCACATAGGATAGACTTAAATCGCTGAATCCCCATTAGATTAGATAGTAGGTACAATGCCCGGCGGGTGTGGAGATGCGATTCGGTGTACATCTTGTGATATGTATGCGTTCCTCGGTCATGCGATCGAGGGCGAATACAAATGCGCAAAATGTGAGCACGTTGCTTCCCTGGAAGCTCAGGTCCTGAATCTAGGGAAGCAGCTGGCAACACTGAGACGAATGTCCATACTGGAGGAGAGCCAGGATTGTACCAATCAGGTGCAGGCAGGGGCCTGCACAGAGGTGGGCGGAGTATCGGAGGTGCAGGCATCAGAGCAGAGCAGAGGGGTGACAGTTAGGAGGGGTAGAAGGGGACAAGTCAAGGAGGCTGATCCTGGGCTGGAGCACCCCAATAGATACGCCCCGTTGTGTGATGTTGGGGAAACCAGTCAGGGACCAGCATTGCTGGAGCAGAGCGACGCCCCTAGCTGCCAGGGGAAGTACTCCTCCAGTGAGGCCGGGAGAAAGGGAAAGGAAAGACAGGTGCTGGTGGTAGGGGACTCAATTATTAGAAGGGCAGACAGTGTAATCTGTGACAAAGACCGTGTGCGCCGAACAGTCTGTTGTTTGCCGGGCGCTCGGGTTCGGCACATCGCGGATCGGGTGAACAGATTATTGGGTGGGGCTGGGGAAGACCCAGCTGTCATGGTACACGTGGGTACCAATGACATAGGCAGAGGAAGACGGAGAGTCCTAAACGATTTCAGGGACTTAGGCGCTAAGTTGAGGACTAGGACCTCCAAGGTAGTATTTTCCGAAATACTACCTGTACCTCGAGCCACACCAGAGAGGCAGCGGGAGATTAGGGAAGTTAACGAGTGGCTGAGGAGCTGGTGTAGCAAGGAGGGTTTCGGGTTCCTGGAGAACTGGGCCGTCTTCTCAGTCGGTCACCGGCTCTTTGGTAGGGACGGATTGCACCTAAATGGGGTGGGTGCAGCCGTACTGGGTGCGAGGATGGCCAAAAAGTTAGAGGGGCTTTTAAACTAGGGAATGGGGGGGAGGGTACAGATGTAGAATTAGCCAGTGGAAAGCAAGTTTCAGAGGGCAGAAATGGGGGCATTAGCGGTAGGGTGTTCGGAGCTCCTATACCCAGGGTGGGTACGGGGAAAAATCAAGAGAGCAGCCTAAAAACATCAAAATTACGAGGCTTATATACCAATGCCAGAAGCCTGGCCAACAAGATGGGAGAGCTGGAGCTGCTGATGTTTGAGGAGGACTTAGATTTTGTGGGGATAACTGAGACTTGGTTTGACAGCTCTCATGACTGGATGGCGACCATTCAGGGGTATTCCCTTTATCGCAGAGATAGAGAGGGTAAAAAAGGGGGAGGGGTATGTTTGTATATTAAGAACAGTATACAGGTAAATATGAGGGATGATATTAATAATGGAGCTATGGACGAAGCAGAATCCCTATGGGTAGAGCTTCAAAGGGAAGGCACGGTGGGGAAGGTAATATTGGGCGTATGCTATAGGCCCCCAAACCAGAGGGAGGAGGGTGAGGTGGACCTCATGTTACAGATAGGATTGGCAGCAAGGATGGGAAATGTCATTATAATGGGGGACTTTAATTATCCTGATATAGACTGGGCAGAAGGAACCGCGCATTCAGCCAAGGCTCGACAGTTCCTAAATGTTTTGCAGGACAATTTCATGGGTCAGATGGTGAATGCACCGACAAGAAACAATGCGGTACTTGACCTACTGATTACCAACAATACAGACCTGCTCACGGATATAGAAATACGGGACAACTTAGGGAACAGTGACCATAGGTCAATTGGTTTCAGTATTAATTACAGTAATAGGAAACACAAGGGTAATATAAGGACACTGAATTTCAAAAGAGCCAATTTCCCTAAACTGCGCTCGCTGCTAGAAAATATCAAATGGGATAGAACCCTGGGAACAAAGAACACGGAGGAAAAATGGGAGTGCTTCAAGAGCATACTTAACAAGGGGGTGGGCCAGTGCATTCCACAGGGAAATAAATTTAAAAGAGCAAAACTAAACCCTGGGTGGCTAAACTCCAACATAAAAATGTATATTAGAGCTAAAGAAAAGGCCTTCAAAAAATACAAGACTGAGGGGTCATTGGCAGCATTTAAGCACTACAAAGAGTGTAATAAGAAATGTAAAGATGAAATCAGGGCGGCTAAAATAGAACACGAGAAACATATAGCGGAGGAGAGTAAAAAGAACCCCAAGAAGTTCTTTAAGTATATAAACAGTAAGAAAGCGAGGCCAGAACACATTGGCCCCATAAAAGATGATAAAGGAAAAATGGCCACTGAGGACAGAGAAAAGGCGGAAGTGTTAAATAATTTATTTTCTTCAGTCTTCACAAAGGAATCGGGGGGCTACACGAACCCAGCTTGTAAGGCCGAACTAAATAATACACCTCAGGAAGTGCCGCCATGGCTAACAGAGGATAGACTTAGAGCTAAACTAGAGAAACTTAACATAAATAAATCCCCGGGACCGGACCAAGGGTTCTTAATGAGCTCAGCCAGGTGATTGCCAGACCATTATTCTTGATCTTTAAGGATAGTTTACAGACAGGTATGGTGCCAGCTGATTGGAAAAAAGCCAACGTGGTACCAATATTTAAAAAGGGGCCGAGATATATCCCGGGTAACTATAGGCCGGTCAGCCTAACATCAGTAGTCTGCAAAATTTTGGAGGGGATGATAAGGGACCACATACAAGACTTTAGTAATGAAACCGGTATTATAAGTAGTAATCAGCATGGATTCATGAAAAATCGTTCATGCCAAACCAATCTATTAACCTTCTACGATGAAGTGAGCTGCCACTTAGATAAAGGTAAGCCTGTGGATGTGGTGTATCTGGACTTTGCAAAGGCCTTTAACACCGTTCCCCACAAACGCTTACTGTACAAACTAAGGAAGGTAGGTATGGATCATAAGGTGAGTACCTGGATAGAGAACTGGCTCCAGGGGAGAGTCCAGAGGGTGGTGATTAATGGGGAGTACTCTGATTGGGCGGGTGTGGAAAGTGGGGTCCCCCAGGGTTCTGTCCTGGGACCAATCCTGTTTAATTTATTCATAAATGATCTAGAGGAGGGGATATCTAGTACAATCTCAGTATTTGCAGATGATACTAAATTAGGCATGCCAATATCTTCTATGCAGGATGTGGAAATCTTGCAAGCAGACCTGAACAAAATAACGGGGTGGGCAACTACATGACAGATGAGATTTAATGTAGAAAAATGTAAAGTAATGCACTTGGGGGCCAGTAACCAGAAAGCAAGCTACTCACTAGGGGGGAACCTCTGGGTGAGTCTAGGATGGAAAGGGACCTGGGGGTACTGGTAGACAACAGGCTTGGAAGTGGCATGCAATGCCAAGCCGCTGCAAGCAAAGCCAACAGAATACTGGGTTGTATAAAAAAGGGGATTCACTCCAGAAATAAAGAGATTATTCTTCCACTCTACAAAACTCTGGTCCAGCCACATCTGGAGTATGCTGTCCAGTTCTGGGCACCGGTCCTCAGGAAGGATGTGCTGGAACTGGAGAAAGTCCAGAGAAGGGCAACAAAAATAATTAGGGGAATGGAGGACATCAGCTATGAGGAAAGACTACAAGCACTGAACTTATTCTCTCTGGAGAAGAGACGATTGAGGGGGGATATGATATCAATGTACAAATACTGTACTGGCGACCCTAGCATAAGGAACAAACTATTCAGAGTAAGGGAATACAATAAGACACGTGGCCACTCACTAAAACTTGAGGAAAGGCGGTTTAACCTTAAAGTGCGTAAGGGGTTCTTCACTGTAAGAGCGGTAAGGATGTGGAATTCTCTTCCGCAAGCAGTCGTATCAGCGGGGAGCCTTGATAGTTTCAAAAAACTATTGGATGGACACCTTAAAGACCACAACATACAGGGGTATACAATGTACGGTTAAAAAGCAAACACACACACACATCATAGGTTGAACTGGATGGACTTGTGTCTTTTTTCAGCCTCACTAACTATGTAACTATGTAACTATGTATATATATTTCTGTAGATTCACATAGGTGTCGAATTTGCTTAGGTTCTTCACCGGGGCAAATTTCAACCCTTTATCCAAGACTTTCATCTCTTCTTTACTAAGGGGTATTCCACTGATGTTAAATACACCCACACCTATTGGCTCTTGCTTTTTTTGGAAGCGTCGGCCTGCTCTTCGTCCTCTTTTTCTTTTCTTTTTCCCCCAGATAGTTTTCCAGTTGGTCCCTTGTACCCCCACAGGGCACTGGGTTTCCCTAAAAAAACATCTGGGGGATTGGTTGCCGCTGGCTGATACAATGGAGAGAATCTATTGGTGGTGGGGATATCATATGATGTGGAGGGGCGAGGGGACTCATACAACGATGAATCCTTCCTTTCTCTCCACTGATTTTGGGTACCCCTTGGTTCTTGGTGGTACCAGTTCCCCTGTACTGGTTGATAAGATTGGTTCCCCTGTACTGGTTGGTAGGATCCACCATTATTCTTCCATTGTCCTCTACCCCTTCCTCTAGGGCCACCTCTACCTGCTCTTCTCCCTCTTCCATTCCCTCTCTGCGGGGGGTGGTAGGGGGGTGCAGGGGTTATATTTGGTTCATTCCTTATTGGGGCCGGTGGTGGTCTACTCCACACCGGGGGTGTCATATTGACTCTTTCAGGTGTACTATCTCTAGATGGTGCAGCAGAGTTGGTCTGCAAATCTTTTTGCCATTTAAAAACATCGTTACTCCTATAGTCGTTCATATCGCGAATGAACTTTCTCCTCTTTTTTTCTTGAGTCTCTTTATCAGTTTTTTCTAATTTTTTCTTGAGCTCACTCGCTAATTGGTTGAACTCTGGAGACTCCTTTAGGGGCTCTAGTTTCTTTTTAAGCTCAGCTATATTGAGTTCTGTTGTTGCCAATTTTTGCCGTTTCCGTTTAAGCAAAAGGTTCATCAACTCCTGACCTTTAGCATTGAAAAAGATAAACCATTCATTGAGTGCATCCTCATCATCCAGTCCGTCATTAGGGGGAACATCCCACCTAAGGCGTCTGGGGGTGAGTTGGTGGGCTATATATTGTTCAAAAGATACAATATCCCACCAGGCTCTGGTTTTCTTTTCCATAAGGAAACCTAGCTTTCTAAAGCTCTGTGACAGATCCTCATATTTACCTCTATTTTTGTCCCCTGAGAATATGTCATCAATTTTTATCTCTCTGTTTTCAAAATAATCGAATATCTCCATAGCTGCTGCTGATAGGTAGGTGAAAGGCTAAATGAATATAGTGAAAAAACTATCAGCGCAAGACTAAGTGAAATTCAAATGTGTATAAAATGTGCTAGAATAAATCAATATATAAATCCGGCTGCATACACAAATTGTGTCCACACCTCACAACAAAAAAGCTATTTAACATCCCGAGGGGACAACTTATCAGGATTAAAAGAAATTGCTCAAACGACAATGACTTTATTACACAGTCCAAAGTACTAGTGGAACGATTTCAGGCAAAGGGATACAACATGGAGAAAGTGAATTCTGATTTACAACAAGTAGCATTATTAAATAGAACTGAACTTTTGGAAAACAAGAGGACACCACCAAGGGAGGGGAACAATAATTTTAAGCTTGTGCTTGATTTTAATGCTCAACACAAGCAAGTTGAACGCATCATTAAAAAACACTGGAGTGTCCTCAAACAAGATAAAGTTTTGGGACCCCACCTTCCGGAGAAACCTGGTTTCATATACAGGCGAGCACCTGTGTTGAAAGATAGGTTAGCACCGGGAGTGGCAGATCCCCCTAAGCGTATGAAAAATACTGTTTTCTAGTTTCTATCCGGATTTTTTGCATGTGGGAAATGCGGTGTCTGTCGACAAACGAGGAAAAACATAAAGAAAAGAAAATCGTTTAAATCTAACAGCACAGGCAACGAATACCATATTAAAGATTTAATTACATGTACCACCATTGGGGTGGTCTACATGATGGAGTGTGGCTGTGGACTCCAATATGTGGGTCGCACATCACGACCCCTGAACGTAAGAATAGGAGAACACATCAAAAATATAAAAAAGGGTGAGGTGTCACACAGCGTCTCCAAGCACTTTAGAGAAGTCCATGATAGAAACCCTCATTCTCTAAAGTTTTGGGGAATTGAACATGTCCAGCCACATTGGAGGGGGGGGAAACTACATTCGACAATTAAGCAGAAGAGAGTCCTTCTGGGTGTATGAGACGAAAGTACTGGCACCCAGGGGGTTAAATAAGGATTTTGACCTCAACTGCTTCATTAGTGATAGATAGCCCCCCCTCCCTGAAATATCTGTAGATTCACTCAATATTCATCATTTTAATATATAGACATTTTGTCATAGTTTTTATACAGATTTTTAATTTTTATATATTTTTATATACATATATATTTTTTTTTTTTTTTTAATATTTTTTATATATTTTTTATATTTTTGTGTCATTTTATAGAATTAGCAATATATTAGAGGTATTCCACTTTTAACAATAATATATTTTGTGAGTTTTTAACATTATGGCAATAATTTGATTTAATGCGATTTTATGATGCGATTTTATGTAATAAAGATGTTTTTATGCGAGGATTTTAGGAGAAACACCCGGGGGATGGCGGCGCAGTCACGCGGTCTCTGGTAGTGATTTAGTAGATCTATATATGTTTTAAATTGCCCCCTCGATATAATAGCTAGTGACACCGAAGATCACAGGAAGTGTATCTTTTGGTTCCGGTGTCCTGTGCATAGCTCAGAGTGAGGAGGACCTGTGACCGCTGGCCAATCCACCGTTAGCAGCATTGGTAAATAGGCGAGGCTGGACACGCAAACTTCACCCCTACCGAAGAAGCCAAACGGAGCCCACGCTACAGGCGTAACGCGTATAGGGAGGCGGAGCCTGTGTGCCTGACGCCGATCGCTCGGGTGCTACTCTCCAACACTGAATGCCATAATAGCAGGCACGGCTGAGTGCCCAACAAATGTGAGTTACCTCTTTATGCTCAATAAAAGCTCATTATTTACATTCAGAGAGCACTAGATCTTTGCTTTATCTTTATTTTATGTCCTGGCGACCCCCGGAGGTGAAGGCTGGAGAGGTTACCTGTGATAGTCTGTTTATCCCCTGATATGCTCATGCTGGCCTTTTTGGGTCTGGTATCAAGGTGAGAGGCCAATCTTACTGGTGTAGGGAGTTCACACACTGGTGGTTCCTGCTTGATTCACAAGGGATTGAGGCTGTCCTGTCATCACCTGGATATACTAATCATTACTTTGGAGCACTTTATATGAACATTTAGGTTTCATCAGAGCACATATGAATGACACCATATTTTGTTGATAACACTTGTTGATTCATGTAATCACTAATTATTTTTGTGCACTTCTGGCGCAGCACGTTTTTTGATTTATATGTATGTATATATCTTCCCTTTTCTTCCATTCCCCTTTGTCCCGCCCTTGGGGTTGGGGCGGAGCAGGAAGAGGTGGGGCCAACTCCCATTTAGTCTTCGGCTGTTCGGCTTGTGATCTAGCAGCATTTTTTCTGGCTCTGAGGAAGGGGGCTCGCCCCTGAAACGCGTCAGCCTAGCCACAGCAGCCCCATGCGACCATCTGCATGTCCATTCGTCACAATTGGGACCTGGCTACCTTGGAGACTGTATATGCTATTCTTGATGTGTGTTGTATCACACCAGTCTTGTGAGTACTTTGTACACTTTTTAATATTTTAATAAATGGTTTTATGGTAATGCACTGTCGGTGCGCCCCTCTTTTTCTTTTTTGTCTTTTCTACCAGTGGTTCTGGATACCCTTGATCCTGAAGGGGGCAGCAAGACCAAACAGCTCTCTCTACATCTGAGTTTGTAGTGCACCTCTTTCTACTCCATCAGACAGCACTTGAGCGCAGGAGGTTTTGTTTTACTACTTGGACAGTGGAGTAAACCTGACCAATGGACACACACAGGCTTTATGTTTCAATTGTTTTTATTACATTTTTCCAAAAACAATAGCAAAAAAAGCAAACATGAATGGTACATAATAAAGCTTACAAAAGTAGTGGCATCATTAAACAGGTACAGAGTACCGAAAACAATTCTTTGGACCAATTCTAAAGAACATACAACAGTAGCGTTGAGTCAATACATTTTCACATGTATGAGAATATGAATACTCTTAAGCGTGCAGATCCTTCGCCCGGGCACCCCCAACGGGTTCTAACTGTGCCCGAGAGCTTAGGACCGCACCCCAAGTTATCTTAAGTTTGCACTAATAGGAGATATACATCCACTTTGTGGCAGTGATGGAACAGGCCCACCAGGCACAAAGTAAGCAGAGGATATAAAACCACATTATCAGATCATCATGTCTGTAGTAGTGAAAATCATAAGAGTGCCTGAGCACAACCAAGAGGATATGCAAGTTGAGAAAAGAGATAACTCAGAAGGTGAATAAAAAGAAAAGAAAAGAAGGAGTGGGAGACGAAGAAAGAACAGAGAGAAAAGAAATTAGGAGAACTAAACAAACAAATGTGTTTCCTCAGAAAGAAAAAAGGGAAGTGTCACTTTACATAACATTGCGTTAACATAGCCACATCATGAGAAATAGGGCCTAATTCATTAAACCTCCAGCCTAACTCTGCTTTGGCTATTTTTTTTCTCGCCGCGTTCCAATCAATTAACTCCCACTGTGGCGAACTGGACAGCGTTACAGCGACAGTGTAGGCTGAATTGCGATCGCGGCTTTTCAAATTCTCATACTTATGTCAATGTAAACGTACCACTCGCACACAACACTGTGGTCTAGTGGTATCTTGCACATATCCTCTGATTCATGCATCTCACTCTGCCGTAGGTTCTAGTCTGACCATCTCCACCTAAGTTGTGTTGGGGAGAGATATGTTTTTTTAAAACTCTGACAGATTGGATAATTTTTATGGCTCCAAAACTTACATCAAGTACATACAGATAACATACACTGTGAAGAGCTTGCAAACTCACATTATGTACAGCTATTTAATTATCTCATCTTTGTCTAGATTTGAACTCATGGTTGCACAGTGCTGAGCAAACCATTATAACCACTACACCACTTGAAGTCCACATTAAAACCTCACACTTTTTCGTTGGTCTTCTTCCTAGATTCCCTACAATGTTCAGTACCTTAGCTATATGTGCATTTTAGCCTTAAGCCACTCCTTTCTTTTCACAAAACAGCTTGATTCTACAGAATAGCTAACTGCTTTGCAACTTAACTACAGTTAACAAGGTCATGGATTCAAATCCCAACAATGACTACACTTGGATGTATTTTCCCAATCAACCTTTTTGTTTTTTTTTTGGGGGGGGGGGGGGAGCCCTACAAAAATATACAGAGCACTAATGGTACAAAAACAATTTTAAGTGTATGAGTGTGGTCATATTTTTCTTGAGCTGCAATTGTTTACACATTTACCATGGTTGTTGAATTTGATGAACACCAAGCATATATGTGGCTGGTATTGGACCCTCTACATATTTTACCAACACAGCCCCTCATAGTCCAAAACTACACTTTGCCTCACACCTTAACACAACACTGTCCCATCCCTACCCTACATTCAAACCCCTCACATCACCAGTACAAGCAGCATGCAAAGTGCAAAGCCCCGGCATTGGCAGCTTAAGTCTGTAGCCACAAAAAAAAAAAAGAAAGACATGTTCCTTAGAAAATGTATTATTTTAATGGAATTACAGCATAAGGAGGGATGCAGCAAGGTCATATTTACAGTTTCCAGTCCCTGTGTCTTTACTGCGCCAGCCCACAATCTTTTCTCCAATACTACATGAGACAAAGATGCGGGATTCGGATATCTTAAGCAAGTTCATGCAGAGTCGAAAATCAATTCTGCACCTCTACCAGCTCATAGAGGACAGGCATGGCCAGGTTGCTGTTCAGCTTCCAAGCCACTACTGAAGTTCCAGGTTGTTCATGTTGGTGATCGAGGCCAGTTCTGGGCTTGTGCCTCCCAAAATATCCACTGACCACAAATGAAGACGAGTGGAGTCCATAAAGGTGGGTTTCTACCAGCTACCACTCCTGGAAAATGACATCAAAGGATAAGCCATTTCATCATGACAATCACATCTTACTGCACGCTTGTTTGATTTTTTAGTTCATTTTTTTCTACATCAGGAGTGACATTACACATTTTCACACAACTTACACAAACCAGAAATCATTTATGCAAACATTTGAATACACACCTGTGACGGAAGACAGCCCATCACCACAGGCTTCTCAGGGTACATGCCATGATTCAAATCCAAGATGTCCAAATTCTGAAAAATACATAAACCATAAGATACCAAGCAGGCTTTCATGTTGACAATAACTACACAGGTGGCACAGACACAACTAAACACCTGCCAGGTCTTCTCATCCCTCTTCACTATTCCAAATACCAACATCTTTTCCATTTTAGGTTCGTGTTCTTGCTCAAGTAAAACATAGTTACATAGTTACATAGTAGGCGAGGTTGAATAAAGACAATAGTCCATCCAGTTCAACCTGTGTAGGTGTGTGTGACTGTAATCATCTAACATAGCCCTCAATCTCCTGATCCTTGAGATGTAAGTCTAAGAGTCTTTTGAAAGTCACCATACTACCCGCAGAAACCACCTCTTGTGGTAGACAATTCCACAATCTTGTAGCCCTAACAGTAAAGAACCCCCCACGTTGCCTGAGGTTAAAACGCTTCTCCTCTAATCGCATTGTATGTCCTCGAGTCCTCATGCAATTCCTTCGAATGAACAGCTTTTCTTCTAAGCTGAGATCCCCATTAAGATATTTATAAATTGCTATCATGTCCCCTCTCAGACGTCTTTTCTCCAGGGAAAATAAATCGAGCGATTGCAGCCGCTCTTCATAGGTAAGGTCCTCCAACCCCCTAATCAGTTTAGTTGCCCTTCTCTGGACTTTCTCCAGCTCCAACACATCCCTCCTGAGGACTGGCGACCAGAACTGGACAGAATACTCCAGATGCGGTCGGACCAGAGTTTTATAAAGTGGAAGGATTATAGTCTTATCTCTGGAATACATCCCTTTCTTTATGCATGCTAATATTCTGTTGGCTTTGGAAGCTGCCGCTTGGCATTGCATGCTGTTGCCTAATCTATCATCAACTAAGACTCCCAAATCTTTCTCCATTTTTGATTCCCCCAAGGGTTCCCCTCCTAACGTGTATTGTGTTTTTATGTTTTTGG
This sequence comes from Pelophylax lessonae, assembly GCF_965119305.1. NCBI lineage: Eukaryota > Metazoa > Chordata > Amphibia > Anura > Ranidae > Pelophylax > Pelophylax lessonae. The sequence continues at coordinate 140,417,580 of NC_138777.1, forward strand.
TCCCCAAGTGCAAAACCTTACACTTCTCCACATTAAACCTCATTTGCCATGTCGTTGCCCACTCCGTAATTTTGTCCAGGTCATTCTGTAGGATATCTGCTTCATGCTCTGCAGTTATTGCCCTGGCCAATTTTGTGTCATCTGCAAAAACTGATAACGAACTACTGATCCCTTCCTCAATGCTGTTTATGAATAAATTGAACAAGGTTGGTCCCAGGACTGAGCCCTGGGGCACCCCGCTTACTACCTCAGACCAGTCTGAGTATGCGCTGTTTATTACTACCCTTTGGACACGGCCTTTTAGCCAATTCCGTATCCAAGAGCAAACCCTGCTGTCGATACCTGCAGACCTTATTTTATAAATTAAGCGCTTGTGGGGAACTGTATCAAACGCCTTAGCGAAATCCAAGTACACCACATCCACTGGTCTCCCCCTATCTAGCTCACAGCTCACTTCCTCGTAGAATGCTAAGAGATTGGTTTGACAAGAACGCCCATTTGTAAACCCGTGCTGGTTACTACTGATGATGTTGTTGTCTTTAGCATACTCTACGATATAGTCCCTTATCATCCCCTCCAAAAGTTTACATATTATTGATGTCAGACTGACAGGCCTATAATTTCCCGGGATATGTCTCTGGCCCTTTTTGAATATCGGAATCACGTTAGCCTTCCTCCAATCCCCTGGTACATCTCCTGTCCTAATACTGTCAGCAAAGATCAGGAACAGTGGTCTAGATATAACCATACTGAGTTCCTTGAGCACTCTCGGATGTACGCCATCCGGGCCTGGTGATTTGTTTGTGTTAAGTTTATCCAGTCTTTCCCTGATTTCCCCCTCTGTTAGCCATAGTGGCAAGTCCTGTGTATTACTACTAACCATACAGTCATGGTCAGTGTACCCTTTGTGAGGTAATACAACAACCTCCAACATCTGTAATTGGCAGATGTTAATTTTCATCTGTCTCCCTGTGAGTGTCAACTCTGCAAAGTAGCAAGTTAAAACGCATTCTGTATCTCGAGTGGTTACAGTACTTACATGTAAAGTGGCTAGCGACCAGTGCATTCCGGGTGGCTATCCTTGCAGCGGTGCCCACCGCCTGGGGACCGCCAGCTGACGGACCTCTGGCTCCCTCTCCTCCGTCAGCTCCCAGGATTCATCCCGGGCAATGCACATGTTGTGCAACACACAGCACGCCAGGATGATCCTGGAAGCCTTTGTAGGAGAGTACAGGATTTCCCCCCCCGGGCCGGGCCAAGCAGAGGACCGGGATTTGAGAAGACCTATGGTCAACTCAATGATGCCCCAGCTTCTCTGCAAGGCCCTGTTGTAGTTATGTTGTGGTCAGCCCAGGGGGTACCTGATTGGAGCCATCAGCCACGTCAGCTGCGGATAACCAGCATCCCCTGAAAAGAAAAAGATATACATTAGTTCTTCATATCATGTGACTTTAGATGACTGTCATCAAAATGGGAGATAATGATGAATTTTTGGCCACAACCTGCTCATCTGTGTGTCTAGGTGTGTGCTTATATTAGCATCATAGCAAAAAGTCGTCTGACACATCTGAAATATGTCTAATTGCCTCCATCCTTAATCTAAGTGGAAAAAAGGAGACCAAAAGGTGGGTCTTTCAATTGAAAGTTCCACTTTTCTGGCTTTTTTTTCTACTTAGATTAGCATAGGCATTACTTCTGGAAGATATCTTATACTATATTGAGCCAACAAATATTGACTCACTTATGCAAAAGACTTTGTGCATATGTCAATACCATTGGAATAATTTTTGTGTTTTGCTTGTGTGGCGTTAGGACAGCATTTACAGATTGGGTAACCACCTTAATTTGACTTGAAGACAACTTCTGAAATGTTTCAGTTGTGAGCTGGTAGGCTGGTTGCATACAAGCAGATGAGGATCTGGTTGTGTGCAACCAGCCTGCCAACTCATAACAGATACATTTTATGTAGGCTTCGTTTTAAGCAGGGTGTACACATATGTAACTTATTCATATGTCTATGCCTCTCTAAACACTACTGTAAAAAAACATGTCTGTATGTAACCTTAGAGTTTATGTTGTTGCCCAAAAATAAGACTTTACCAATAAGCCAAACTTGGGGCATTTCGCCACTTTCAAACATCCGGTAGAGCTCACTGTCTTCTAAAATCATGGAATCATGTCACGACCCTTGGTAACCTGTGTTGGCACCCATTATGCCCTGTCTTGCGTCACACACCATTTGGATGTTCACGGAGTGGTACTGCTTGTGGTTCCTATAGTCCATTTTGTTGCTCCTTGGTGGCCTGATGCTATGTGGGTGCCATCTATTGCCCCTAGGATTTGCGGCATCTGTGCCCGCTGGTAGAAACCCAACTTCACTTTATTCCACTCGTTTTCATTCTGTGGCCAGTGGATAAATTGGGGCCCAATCTCCAGAATGGCATCAATCACCAACATGAACACCCTGGAAACTGTGGCCTGGCTAATGCCCATTATAGTTCCAGAAGTGGCTTGGAAGCTGCCACGCCCTAATATATACAAAGTCACCAGCAAACTGACCATGCCGGGCACCGCATGGCAGCGCTGTGTGTCAGGTGCAATTTTGTCCTCTATGAGCTGGTAGAGGTGTAGAACTGCTTCCCGCTCTAGCCGGAACTTCCTCTTGATATCCGAATCCCGCAGCTTGTCCAAATATAGCCGTGGAGCAAAAATTTGTGGCTGGCACAGCAAGCGCGCAGGGACTGGAGGTGCTGCTGCAGCTGCTTCCCCAGCTGCTCCCTCAGGTGCTGCCCCACTTTCTGCTGCCTCCTGTGCTCTGACCTCCTCAAACAGGGCACCAATAAATACCAGGAGCGCATTTTCCAAAATCCGTCTGTTTGCCATTTTTAACAACGGGATTTAGCTGGAGAACATGCGCAGGTATATATACACACGGCCGCTAATTGCCACAGCCTGAGCCTGTTATAAAATGAGCACATGGCCAAGATGGCTGCTGGATGTTATATGCCAGAGCCATAAAGACTGTGTGAGCCAGCAAGACAAAGAGAACTTCTCTTATCTTTAGGTAAGGCAATTCTCTCTCTCTCTCATAAATATATATATCTCGGGGGTGCTTCAATTGTCTATGGTGAATCCTCTCCCACCCCCAATACCTCGGGAACCCCTCAAGTGTATTTTAATCATTGTCAGTTGCCCCATGTGCATGTTGTTTTCCCATGCATTTTCTCATGTCTGTTTTATCTTTGCAGTCTAGATTTGGGCTGTGTGCCTCCCCCCTCACCTTCCCTGCAAGAAATGGCCCCTTTTTGCTTTCTTGGTAAGTGTTATTTGCCCTCATGTGAATGGATTTAGCTCATGCGTTTTCTCATGTTTGGTTTTTCTTTGCAGTCTATATTTGGGCTGTGTGCCACCCCCCTCACCTTCCTTGCTCGAAAGGCCCCTTTTTGCTTTCTTGGTAAGTGTTATTTGCCCTCATGTGAATGGATTTAGCTCATGCTTTTTCTCATGTTTGGATTTTCTTTGCAGCCTCCTTTTGGCAACACCACCACCAACAACAACTTCACTGCTGGTGTTCTCCAAGCTTCTATAGGATGAGCACGAAATGACCCTCTGAAAAGAAGATATTGTTGCCCAATTTTCAGTCAGCACTGGCACACTCAAGACAGGAATTGGAACACTACAGGATCTCCCTTTTCAAAGGGCAGAGACACCTGAGATCACATCAGTCATCCACCGCATAGTGATTCCATGCAGGACAGGATTACAGGATTGTTCAAGGCTTGTATCTTACATAGTTACATAGTTACATAGTAGGTGAGGTTGAATAAAGACAATAGTCCATCTAGTTCAACCTGTGTAGGTGTGTGTGGCTGTAATCATCTCACATACCCCTGAATGTTCTGATCCTTGAGATGTAAGTCTAAGAGTCTTTTGAAAGCCACCATACTACCCGCAGAAACCACCTCTTGTGGTAGAGAATTCCACAATCTTGTTGCCCTAACAGTAAAGAACCCCCCGCGTTGCCTGAGGTTAAAACGCTTCTCCTCTAATCGCATTGTATGCCCTCGAGTCCTCATGCAATCCCTTCAAATGAACAGCTTTTTTTCTAAGCTGGGATCCCCATTAAGATATTTATAAATTGCTATCATGTCCCCCCTCAGAAGTCTCTTCTCCAGGGAGAATAAATCGAGCGATTGTAGACGCTCTTCATAGTCAAGGTCCTCCAATCCCCTAATTAGTTTAGTTGCCCTTCTCTGGACTCTCTCCAGCTCCAACACATCCCTCCTGAGGACTGGCGACCAGAACTGGACGGAATACTCCAGATGCGGTCGGACCAGAGTTTTATAAAGTGGAAGGATTATAGTCTTATCTCTGGAATGCATCCCTTTCTTTATGCATGCTAATGTTCTGCTGGCTTTGGCAGCTGCCGCTTGACATTGCATGCTGTTTCCTAATCTATCATCAACCAAGACTCCCAGATCCTTCTCCATTTTTGATTCCCCCAAGGGCTCCCCTCCTAACGTGTATTGTGTTTTTATGTTTTTAGTCCCCAAGTGCAAAACCTTACACTTCTCCACGTTAAACCTCATTTGCCATGTCGTTGCCCACTCCGTTATTTTGTCCAGGTCATTCTGTAGGATATCTGCTTCATGTTGTGAAGTTATTGCCCTGCCCAATTTTGTGTCATCTGCAAAAACTGATATCGAACTACTGATCCTGACCTCAATGTTGTTTATGAATAAATTGAACAAGGTTGGTCCCAAGACTGAGCCTTGGGGGACCCCGCTTACCACCTCAGACCAGTCTGAGTATGCGCTGTTTATTACTACCCTTTGGACACGCCTTTTTAGCCAGTTCCGTATCCAAGAGCAAACCCTGCTATCGATACCTGCAGACCTTATTTTATAAATTAAGCGCTTGTGGGGAACTGTATCAAACGCCTTAGCGAAATCCAAGTACACCACATCCACTGGTCTCCCCCTATCTAGCTCACAGCTCACCTCCTCGTAGAATGTTAGGAGATTGGTTTGACAAGAACGCCCATTTGTAAACCCGTGCTGATTACTGATGATGATGTTGTTGTCTTTAGCAAACTCTACGATATAGTCCCTTATCATCCCCTCCAGAAGTTTACATACTACTGATGTCAAACTGACAGGCCTATAATTTCCCGGGATATGCCTCTGGCCCTTTTTGAATATTGGAATCACGTTAGCTTTCTTCCAATCCCCTGGTACATCTCCTGTCCTAATACTGTCAGCAAAGATCAGGAACAGTGGTCTCGATATAACTTTACTGAGTTCCTTGAGTACTCTCGGATGTACGCCATCCGATCCTGGTGATTTGTTTGTGTTAAGTTAATCCAGCCTTTCCCTGATTTCCCCCTCTGTTAGCCATAGTGGCAAGTCCTGTGTATTACTACTAACCATACAGTCATGGTCAGTGTACCCCTCCTTTTCCTGTGTAAAGACTGACGAGAAAAAAGCATTCAGCACGGTTGCTTTTTCAGTGTCCTCTGTAACCATCCTCCCATCATTGTTAATTATGTGTGCAATATGCTCTGCCTTAGTTTTTTTGCTGTTGATATATTTAAAGAATTTCTTTGGGTTTTTTTTACTATCCTCTGCTATTTGTCTCTCAAAGTTGATTTTAGCCATCTTGATTTCTTGTTTACTTTTCTTATTTGCCTCCTTGTATTGCTCGAAAGCCGATACTGTGCCCTCTGATTTATACTTCTTGAAGGCCAATTTTTTCCCCCTAATAAGTTTGACGCTACAGTTTAGCCAGCCAGGTTTGGCTTTGTCTCTTCTAAATTTATTTCCCATAGGAATGCACTGCAAGATGCCTTTGCCTAATATGTTCCTAAAGCATTCCCATTTTTCCTCTGTGGTCAGGGATCCCAGAGTTTGGTCCCAGTTTACCCTTTCCATCAATGAGTACAATTTTGGAAAGTTTGCCCTTCTGAAGTTTAGGGTTCTTATGTTCCCCACTTGCCTTGTTATATTGTTATTTACACTAAATGTGATCATCCTGTGATCGCTAGAGCCCAGGTTGTCCTGGACTCCTACCTCCGAGATTATGTCTGGGTCATTAGTGAGCAATAGATCCAGGACTGCGTTTTCTCTGGTAGGGGAATCCACCAACTGTGACATGTAATTATCCAGTAAGGTTTCCGTGAATAGACGGGCCTTCTGTGAGTGTGCAGTCCCCTCTTCCCAGTCAATGTCGGGATAATTGAAGTCCCCCAATACGATGACTGATCCCAATTTTGCCACTTTACCCATTAGTGCTAAAAATTCCAGCTCTACCTCCTTCCTTTGGTTAGGTGGCCTATAGCAAACCCCCACAATTACTTTCCCCTTTTCTCCTTCCCTATGGAGTTCAACCCACACAGATTCTAAATCCATGCTCATCCCATCCGTAATGTCACTCCTTTCTATCACCTTTATATTGTTCTTGACATAGAGACATACCCCTCCCCCTCTTTTTCCTACCCTGTCCTTCCGGTACACCGAATACCCTTGGATATTGGCCAGCCAGTCATGTGAGGGGTCGAACCAAGTCTCCGTTATTCCCACAAGGTCTATGTCCTCCTCATGTACTAACATTTCCAACTCATCCATTTTATTAGCTAGGCTCCTGGCATTAGCATATACCCCTCTTAGTTTTACGGAAGTTAAGCGCAATTGGCGGTTATGTTTATTCCTGTTTGGTCTGAGATTTTCCCGCACAGACCTGCCAATTGACATTGTGAAACTACTGTCGCTGCTGACACTACAGCTGCCTTCTGTCCTCTGCTCCCTCCTGACTGACTCTACTTCTGAGCCCTCCCCCCCGTCTCCTAGTTTAAAAGCCCCTCCAACTTGGTGGCCATCTTTCTCCCCAAAAGAGCTGTACCGTCCCCATTAAGGTGCAGCCCATCCTTACTAAAGAGCTGGTAGCCGACTGAGAAGTCAGCCCAGTTCTCCAGGAACCCAAACCCCTCCTTCCTACACCAATTCCTCAGCCACTTGTTAAGTTCCCTAATCTCCTTCTGCCTCTCCTGTGTGGCTCGAGGTACAGGCAGTATTTCAGAGAAAACCACCTTGGAGGTCCTTTTCCTCAATCTATTACCTAAGTCCCTGAAATCGTTCTTAAGGATCCTCCACCTACCTTTAACTTTGTCATTAGTGCCCACATGCACCATGACCGCTGGGTCATCCCCAGCCCCCCACATCAATCTGTCTGCCAGATCTGCGATGTGCCGAACTCGGGCGCCCGGTAAACAACAAACTGTTCGGTTCACAAGATCTTTTTTACAGATTGCCCTCTCTGTCCTCTTGATAATTGAGTCCCCCACTACCACAACCTTTCTAACCTTTCCTGAGTTACGGCCCCCCTTCTTCCTGGAGCCGTCCCTCCCCTGGCAACTGGGGGAGGGTGCATGCTCCAGCTCTGCCACCCCTGAGCTGATATCCCCCTCAACCTGCAACTCGGCAGATTTGTTAGGGTGTACCAACTCAGGATTGGCCTCCCTGACTCTCCTCCCACTAACATTCCTAACAGTCACCCAGCTGCGTACCTCTGCTGCTTGCGTCTCCTCTGTTCCTCCCTCCTCTATGCTGGCCCCTGCCAGCGCCTGATAGGTAATGTCCAAGCTCCTTTCCAGGTTGTTGATGCCACGCAGTGTTGCCACTGTGTTCTGTAGGTCCAGGATCTGGTCTACCAGAGCAACAAGTCGCTCACATCTTGCACAGCAGTATTCGCCATCGAATGGTTCATCAAGGAACGCATACATGCAGCAAGAAGTGCACTGAGTGGCATCCGCAATCCTGTCGGACATTATTACCCACTACTCTATGGGGATATATTAACGAACTGCTCTTCCTAACCTACACTACCTCTAACTTCCCTGGTACTAACCTGGGGTCCTCACCAGTCGCTAATATACTAACCAGTATATATGTTCCTTCTGGTAAGAGTCTAGATACTCTCTTTAGGTAGCAGTGTCAGCCTGAGTGATTTGGAACTTTCCTCTTGCTGCATGATCTCTGGAGCAGGGATATCCTTATACGCCCTTATATTTCCACTTTCTGGTAAGGAGCTAATCTGGTGGTGGGACGCTGAACCTTTCTATCACGTGGCTTGCACCTTCTTCAGTTATATTGTGTTCACAGCACGAATTTTTGGATTCATCTTTGAATTGGACTCTTTATCACATATTCTTTTGGACACTATTGTTTGATACACATTGGTGATTCACTGGACTCATTTTATTGATTCGCACGTTTGATCATTGTGCTATTTTACTTTGATATACTTTGTTCTTATCATAACCACGTATCATAATTTTTTATGCTGTGTTATTTATATATTTTTGGGTTAGCGCACCTGATTTATACCTTTGATCCCGCACACCTCCCCACACCCCTTGCACCCCCAGCAGCAGCAAATAGTAGCCTGGGTGGAGCTGCAGCAGTCACAGCAGCAGACACAACAGCAGCCACAGCCAGAACAGCAGCAACAGCAGCCACAGCCAGAACAGCAGCAGCCGCAGCAACAGCCACAACAGCAGCCCCAACAACAGCAGCCGCAGCAACAGCCCCAACAACAGCAGCCGCAGCAACAGCCCCAACAACAGCAGCCGCAGCAACAGCCCCAACAACAGCAGCCGCAGCAACAGCTCCAACAACAGCAGCCACAGCAACAGCCACAACAGCAGCAGCTGACACAAGAACAGCTGCTAAACATGATGCAACTAATGCAGCAAATGATGAATCAGATGGTGCGTCAGGGTTCAAATGCACCTGCTGAGCCACCACCTTAGTTTGTCTTCTTATTTTTTGATTGATGTTTCTTCTATATTTTTTTAGTTCTGTATTTAGTTTGACATTTCCCAAATTGTGGGGCCCCTTTTTTTTGTTATTTGAGGGTGGATGTATATTTCTTTCACATTTGTATTTTGTGATGTAATAAATGTAGTTTGAACTTGATTTTTTGTGTTTTATCTCTGGTATTTTGTGAGTGTTGTTGGCCAAGTAAGGGCCCTGGTTAACGTAGGCCTTTCTACACACGTGCTTCTCTATCTCCAAACATATGGTTACGTTTCTAATTGCTAAACTCAATCTTCACATAATGAAATACAAAAAGGTCTCCCTTGAAATTTATCCTGAATACAGGTCTCATGAAGAACAGAACCCAAAGCCAACATGCAAACAATTACAGACCACCCCACTCAGAATAAACTAAACAAATACAACACACAACAGATTCAATGTGGAAAAACACACAAACTATTTTTTGTAGAAAACATATATATTTATTTTGTCTTAAAAATTTTGAATATAAAAATATTTTTTAGAAATATATTTTTTTAAAAAGGAAAATTTCAAGCAACTTCTGTTGAAATGTGCAACATTAAAACAATAAAAACTGGGCTAAACATTAGTCCAATGGGGCATACTCCCAAATAAAGGGATCTTCCGGGTCAGGATCAACCCCAAACCTCCGCTCCAAGTGGGCTAGCCGAGCCCCACACCACCGAAGATAGCGAATTGCCACCTCCCTGGTGAGGTGGGTGTGCCCTGGGTAGAAAAAGACAGGATAATTATCTTGAGGCCAAATGAGGCAAACAAGGATTGCAATAAATGTGCATCAACAAATATGCTTTGTAGTATATTGGGTGGCTTTTCTCAACATTCTGGAGCAAATATGATAGATTGCTGGTCTACATAGTTATACTCAAAAGCTTAATACACAAACATGTTTTGGGCAGCTTTAAGGTGAATTCCATGGTCAACCAGAAGATATTTTTCACTTCAACCTTTTTGGATATGGGTTGTTTGGGAATGCTATACAATTGCATACACACAGGAATAGAGCTTCCCTATTGGGCTGATGGTTTGAGTCATCACAAGTTTTGGAAGGGAGGAGGCCTAGCTCTTAGCAAGCTTAGGTGTGGTCTTTCATCTCTTAGCATTGAAGCCTGAAGATGGTAGAGATGACAGTGGAGCAAGCACATTGCTGGTGTTAACACATAAATCCTAGGTGCTCCAGTGTCAATAGGACCTAAACCTTGAACTCAAACTTCCACAGCAAATTGTTCAAAATGTTTCACAAGATGGCTTGGAATGTTAGTAGCAGTTCCACCAAAGCAATGTAAAAGGCTTTCCATGTCAACACAACCAAACATTTTGAACAATGTAAGGTGTTGTGTTCAATTGCTTCCCATGATACATGTGCACACATCTCTCTCTATTACCATCAGAATTTGGATTGAGTTCTCTCTCCCTCTTACTGTCTATGGATTGAAACAGACACATTGTAGAGACTCACCCCCTTGGAAGACGGACGGCGAGTGGTGGCAGGGGTTGATCCCTCTCCTCCCCAGATCCGCTTTGCTCCAGCACAGCTGTGTTGAGAGAGTAAAAAGTTTATTAAGGAATGGACTCACACTAAATGTAGGTTAGGCAGTCAGGAAAAAGCTCTAGCACCCACTCCTTCCCCCCTCCACACTCCCCTGAAAGTGTGAGCTTTGAATTTTTACGGTGGGGAGGCCGATTCCTACACTGCAGGCTTAATGCTTCTGGGTGAAGCTTGTAGCCTTTAAGATACTCCATGTTTTTGTGCGGATTGTATTTCTTAGATGTTGTTTCTGCCTCAGCCCTGCCTGTTCAAAATGTTGGGAACATCTCCTTTTTGGATGGCTGGGCAAAAAAAATCAGGTTATACTTACCCGCTGTTGCCTGTTTAGTGGTTTGGACGAGAGCAGTCATGATCCTCCTCCTCCTCAAATGGTCCCTCTACACCCCTCTAGGCACCTCCCTCCTGTTGATTGCCCCCACAGCAGGCATCTTGCTATGGAGGCACCTGAGATGAAGCCAAGCACCCTGTGTCTGTTCAGGCACTAGGCTGGGAGCCTGCCTGGCCCCCCTCTCTTCCGATAGTCTCAATGATTTGGAGTGACAGCATCAGGAGGCAATCTTGGCATGCTGTCATCTCAGCTAAGGAGGAGGGGGAGTCAGGACCAGACAAGTGTTTCATAGAAAATTTGTGCAGTAAGAAAAGGGCCCTGGTAAGTCTAAGGGGGCATATGCACACCAAAGACTTGGAATCCTAATGGGTAGAATGCATTCACATAAACAACCTGCTGCCTTTACAACTACTTTAAGCCTGATCTGGGCCATACAAATGTAGCATTTCTCCACTTACTAAGTAGACACATTACAGCAAAAGCACACATTACTTACCCTCAACCAATTCTGTTTGGGCCTCCAAGCCAGATGGCCTTTGGTCATGAGAAGCTGTAAAAAAAAAAAAAAGCCCAAAATGTGAACTCGAATTTGGGACATTACCTGGAGTTGAGTATTTTTGACATGTTGTGAAACACACACAATGTTCAAGCCAAGCCACACACATTTTAAGTGTGGAAAAAATCAGGACCAGATTAAATTAACATGGCCCCAAAGAAATTAGAAGTCCAAAGAACGCCATGTCCTTTGTAGGGAAACTAACACAAAGTTAGAGGAGGGTGGCTTCAGAAAGCAAAGAAAGACTAACATGTCCAGTAATGCTCCCCAATACCACCTTCCAAACGTGAAAGTTAAGCAATAGTGTTTCCACACTGACAGTGTTGTGCAATATGACGTTGCAAATATTGGTCAGTCTTAGAAGCTCCCCAAACCAAAAAATGGCCACCCTTACATTGACCCTCATGGTATATTCTCCATCCTTGACCTTCCCAATCCTCCATGTCAAAATCCAAATCAACATTCCTGTCACATGTAGCTAAACTGCACTTGCTTTGCCTACAACTTAGATTAGCACAGATACACATCACCCTAGCAAACGCAATACATGTGAGAATCACATTCAATGTACTTACAGTGTGGTTCAGGGGAGGCAGCCGACACTGCTGGAGGATTATGCTCTTCCACCCGTGGAGGGGGTGCCAATTGGGGAGATGATGTTGGAGATCCTAGAAACACAAAGACAAGAATACAATCATTTAACAACAATTATTTTCTAAAGGCACACAGAAAGTAGTCCCTAAACATTGAAGGTAGTAGTTACAGTGGACTGGGTAAGCAGCGGCCTCTCTCCCCCAGTCCTCAACAACAAACATCAATGTCAGCTGCTACATAACCCCAAACAAAGATAACACAAAAAAATATACATTCCAGCCCTTATAATTATAAGGACCCATTGAAGACACAAACACATGTAGAGTACTTCCCATTTGAGGGCAGCTGTCGTCCTCCTCCTCATCACTCACGGCCAATGCTGCCTCCCCCTGGCCATCCTCCTCCTCATGGGCCACATGGTCCTGGCCCTCCTGCCCCTGGGCCACATGACTGGGGCCTGCCTCCTCCAAACCCTGCTTCTCAGCTCTCCCTGAAGCTACATCAACCACAAAAGAGAAAAAAACAACCAAAAATGCATTCCTCAAAGTTAGACCAAACACACAAAACACCAGCACGGCCACATTACTTACAGTGGGCCTGAGAAGGCTGAGCCTCCAGCTCCTCCTCACTTGTTTCTAAAAAGAACAACATCCCAAGTTACACACTATTTGAGGACACAAATAGGCAGCAACCTCTCAACATGCTAGCACCATACTCAATGCCCCTACAATTCTGCACATACAAGAGCAATTACATTAATGAGCTGCATTGACCCCATGTTTAGAAACAGGAGGTCAACATCCATTCCCAATGGGTCACCCCCCCCCAATATCATGTGTTCACTCTGCAGTCACATTAGTCAGAGTTACAGCAAGCGGATCATAAAGTTTGTTAATCAGCCCTTGATTTTACACATTGACCATGTAAAGGCTTTTTTTTTTTTTTTTTAACAACTAGCAAATGATCCATGGAAACATCTAAACCCTTTTAGAGTATCATACAATTAATATAATTGGTCTACATTGCTGATACACCTCCACTCCTCAGTAGTTTGCTGTTACCATGTTGCTCCAAAACAGTTCAGCCTGAAGTGTTAGATAACTACATATAAATAAGTAGCTTTCTTAAAAAGCACAAACCAGGCCAGGGGCAGACCAGTGGATGTGGTGTACTTGGATTTCGCTAAGGCGTTTGATACAGTTCCCCACAAGCGCTTAATTTATAAAATAAGGTCTGCAGGTATCGATAGCAGGGTTTGCTCTTGGATACGGAACTGGCTTAAAAGGCGTGTCCAAAGGGTAGTAATAAACAGCGCACACTCAGACTGGTCTGAGGTGGTAAGCGGGGTCCCCCAAGGCTCAGTCTTGGGACCAACCTTGTTCAATTTATTCATAAACAACATTGAGGTCGGGATCAGTAGTTCGATATCAGTTTTTGCAAATGACACAAAATTGGCCAGGGCAATAACTTCATAACATGAAGCAGATATCCTACAGAATGACCTGGACAAAATTACAGAGTGGGCAACGACATGGCAAATGAGGTTTAACGTGGAGAAGTGTAAGGTTTTGCACTTGGGGACTAAAAACATAAAAACACAATACACGTTAGGAGAGGAACCCTTGGGGGAATCAAAAATGGAGAAGGATCTGGGAGTCTTGGTTGATGATAGATTAGGCAACAGCATGCAATGTCAAGCGGCAGCTGCCAAAGCCAGCAGAACATTAGCATGCATAAAGAAAGGGATGCATTCAAGAGATAAGACTATAATCCTTCCACTTTATAAAACTCTGGTCCGACCGCATCTGGAGTATTCCGTCCAGTTCTGGTCGCCAGTCCTCAGGAGGGATGTGTTGGAGCTGGAGAGAGTCCAGAGAAGGGCAACTAAACTAATTAGGGGATTGGAGGACCTTGACTATGAAGAGCGTCTACAATCGCTCGATTTATTCTCCCTGGAGAAGAGACGTCTGAGGGGGGACATGATAGCAATTTATAAATATCTTAATGGGGATCCCAGCTTAGAAAAAAAGCTGTTCATTCGAAGGGATTGCATGAGGACTCGAGGGCATACAATGCGATTAGAGGAGAAGCGTTTTAACCTCAGGCAACGCGGGGGGTTCTTTACTGTTAGGGCAACAATATTGTGGAATTCTCTACCACAAGAGGTGGTTTCTGCGGGTAGTATGGTGGCTTTCAAAAGACTCTTAGACTTACATCTCAAGGATCAGAACATTCAGGGGTATGTGAGATGATTACAGCCACACACACCTACACAGGTTGAACTAGATGGACTATTGTCTTTATTCAACCTCACCTACTATGTAACTATGTAACAAACATTTGTCCTGGTCACTAACCCCCAAATCCTTTATAATTAACATTTATAAAATTACAATGGTTCTGCTTACGATCAACAATTCGGAGGCACTCTCCCTGCTCGCTCCCAGGTACCACATATTGTAGTGTGCCAGTCCTCCTCCCCTTCTTCACCAAACACACCACAGCTTTGCGTCCGTCCACTGTGGCTAGAACCAGAAGATAGAGGAAACAATTAATAGACATATTTTAATAGTAGTTCAAAAGGTTGTGAAGAGACACTTGATGGACGGGGCAAAGGGAGCGGGGGGGGGGGGGGGATTGTGTACCTAAACACAGGCCCACCCACAAACAACAACACAGATCTGGACACATGTAATCCACATCTTTACTTACCGGAGATTTGTTCCGCAGCCTTTATCAGCACTCTTGGAGCGCGACGCTTCGCATCGCTCCAAGAGCGCTAAAGGTCCACAAACACGGCACGGAAACGAAATCTCCACCTCAGCTTCATCCAGACACCACAAAGCATGGTGTGTTTGGTGTGAAGGTGGGTGTTAATGTTGTCATAACCCAGGAGGGGGAGGACCTGTGGAAACAGCAATGTATGTTTGAGTCAAACTATGTTAAAAAATGTGAATTAATCATAAAACATGCTATATCCACTTTTTGAGATTGGAGAACAATGAATCCCGTTTCTCGTGATACATATACATATATGTCCAAATCTATCTCCATGCCCTAGGTTCACCCACACTGGTGATGACCTCAACATGATGTTGGCATTGTGTCAATTGTCCCTTCAATACCCACCTCAAAGTATCATAACAACATGTGGAGGCTTATACACATCACCCTGGCCAGTGTTGGGGAGGGGGCGGGCTGCTTTTTGTTTTCACATAGGCTGAAGCCCCATTTCAAATCTGACACCCAGATCCTGTCCCCACCCCCCACAAACAAAAGTCTACTAAGAACTTTAGTTATGTGTTACTTAACACAATCCATACTCATTCACATTAAGGATGGGCATTCAAAATGGTCAAAAAAGAGGGCCTATGATATGTGAACACACTTTTTAAAGGAGTAATTACGACCAGTGCTGGGACAAGGCCATCCAGCGCCCAGGGCGAACATGCCAAACTGCGCCCCCCCGGTTGTGTATGACCAATCATTTTACCCATGCCTGATAACCACACTTGATAATTACACCTATGTATAGAGTGCAAAGGTCAGGACTGAATAATTTACCCCTATGAGGCATTTCATATATGCATGCATACATACAAACACTCAATATATACATTAAACCATCAACTTATGTACCTGTCTGAGCCAAATGTCTTCCCTGAATTTTTTCATAATAAACGTTTAAAACCCAACTTCAGGAAAAAAACAAAAAATCAACCCTTGCAATGGGGCCCGAAAAGTCCCGATATATTCCTAAGACTAGCATGTAAAAAAAAAAAAAAAATGGTTTGATATTCTCATTGTGTGTATGGGACTTTTTTATTCTAGGAACAGAGGATTAGGGTAAAACCACTTAGTCCCAGTTCACACTGGTGTGATGTGGGAAACCCTGCTATTCAGTGCCGATTCTCGCATTGCACCAAAATCGCACAGTGGTTTACACTGAGATCTGAAAATCTCTGGGGGGTGTCAATGTAAAGGTAATGATGACACTTCCAGATTGGTTTGCAGATCGTAGTGCGAACTGTGAAATGGTGCAGGAATTGGATCGCATAGGTGTGAACACCCATGCAATTCGATTCCAGTGCGAACCAAAAAAAGGGCCCTGCTCCATTTTTGTGCAAATGAGATGTGATTTTAACCAAAAAAGTTTGTATAGCTGAAATCACATTGCACAGACATCGCATGTGATCTGCACAGCAATGTGGT
Organism: Pelophylax lessonae; assembly: GCF_965119305.1. Taxonomy (NCBI): domain Eukaryota; kingdom Metazoa; phylum Chordata; class Amphibia; order Anura; family Ranidae; genus Pelophylax; species Pelophylax lessonae. The sequence goes on from NC_138777.1 coordinate 140,433,674, forward strand.
GCAAATCACATGCGATGTCTGGCATTACAATAGTGTGAATTGGCACTTAAACTGGCACACATGCATAGGTTTTTTTTTTTTTTTTTTTTCAGCCAGTTGGCTGCATTGAAAAAAAAAAAAAACACTTACAGATTCATCCATCCACACAAGAGGTGGATGAAGAAATCCCCTCCACGAGACATATTCTGACGCTGGGGACTCTTCTCTGTCAGAATACACTGATCAGCATTGCAGCTGATTGGCTGCAAGCTGCTGATCGAACAAGGTTTTCCAGCAGGCTACCATTCTACAGAAGCTCCCATTCTGACAGGCGGCTTCTAACAGGCAAGGCCACACATAGATCAAAATTCACCTGGGTCCCTGCTGAACCGAACAAATTTTGTTTCATGGGTACCCAGCTTTACCTTACTCCTTGTTGCAGTAGGCGCTCTCCAGTGCTGTGACTGGTCCATGGGAGCTCCTGGGTAAACTTTGACTGGCTGTGGTCACACTCCAGCCTCATCATACCATACAGGGTTAATGTTCCTGCATGGTATGTGATGAGACTTTGGGTGGAAGAGGAGAGCGCTGCAGCTGGCTGGAGAAAGTATACATGAGGCTATTTCCCCCAGCACTGCAAGGGTGGACTGTTTCACTTTGCTGGAGTTGGGCTGCATCACATCACTTGTTTATGGTCAAATCTTTGAATAGGTTAGGAATATACTGGGACTTTTCAGGCTCTACATACTGTAGATGTATTCCACATACACACTATATCTTAGTAAAAGGCATGATTTTCATTAAGATATGAGCCTGAAAAGTCCCAGTATATTCCTAACCTATTCAAAGCATTTTACTTTCTTTTTAGTAAACCTGCACTGCAAGGGTCAGTACAGGTTTTTTTTACAGCACAACATTGCACAGTGTAAAACAGGACAGGACAGACAGATCGGGACTCACAGGAGGAGGAAATGCAGTCTGCTATCTGTCTCTTATCTTCACTCTGCAGAGGAGGAGAGGAGAGCTCCGATGTCTGCTGGGCAGAAAGCAGTGATCGAGGCTGCAGTGTAGTGTGCTCTGCTTGCTCCGCCCACCTGTACAGGAGCTCTCACAGTCCCGATCCAACCAGCCAGCCTGTACGAAACCTGTGCCCAGGAGAGTGTTTCTCTCCTTTCCAGCAAGGGGCGGGAAGCCTGCAGGAGGTATGGGTGCATTATTGTCTCTGCATTTGGACATGTTTTAGCAATACAGGAGCTTAAAAAAAGTGATTCTTCAGTGTTTTAGCGCCCCCTCCCACACTCTGCCCAGGGCAGCTGTCCCTCCCGCCCACCCCTTGTACCGGCCCTGATTACGACATCCCAAAGTCTCATGGACACAGAGATGAGGAAACCCTTTAGGGGCCTTCCAGGAAAGAAGGCCCATGTCCCTATCAAGTTATGGACACGCTTCTTTAGGTTATTGATGACTGGTCGCCTAGAGATTTTTGGTTGGGGGGGGGGGGGAGCCCTGACATTACCTGAGCACAACTTGTAGCCTATTTATTACTTTCCAAAAGCTAGACAAGCAACAAAGGGCACCATCTCTATTGTTGGTGTCATGGTGTTTGAAAGATGTTTTATTTTTGGGGTGCTCTATCATGTACATGCTAAAGTCACTCTTTACCCATCTTGGAATCTGTACCAATGCAATTTTTAGACTCACATGTTAAAGCTAACATCAAAGTCTCGACACAAACAAAACATACATTATTTGTAAAGCAAATGATGGCTTGACACCCTTTTCACACTGGGATGTCTTGTCTGATGACTTAGTCCCCTGACAAGTCATGCTCCATTGTGTGCAATGGAACCCTTCTAAGCAGAGTGACTCAAGTCGCTGCACCGTCTAAAAAAGTTACTCCACTACTTGGGTGCGACTTTGGAGCAGCTATTAGTGCCGAGTCACACTCTTGCTATGACAGACATCGGATGTGATTTAGAGCACAATGCTCCTAAAATCACATGCGATGTCTGTGTGGTGCAAATTCAGCCATACAGTTTGTGTGGCTGAATTTGCAACACAATCACAATGAAATCACACAGGATCCTTTTTGTGGTCCACAGCAGAATTAGATCGCATAGTGGTTCACAGCAGTGCCATCTGATTCATGTGCGACCTGTCAAATCCCACTGCGATCTGATCTGGGGGTGTTGGTAACTTGCAATTGACACCCCCATGGATTTACATATGCCAGTGTGAGCGGCCTGTGCTGTGAATGCGATCCATTAACACGCAGGCGACTCGCAGTGTTATCACATCAGTATCAAGTAAACACAGACTCATGTCCTGCCTTTTTAGCTTGTTAATCCAATGCAATCCCTTAGAGACCTGAACAGGCCAGGTTTTCTAAGTCCCTCATTACATCACAGGTGAACAAATTAGCTGCTGTCTTTGCAGTGTGCATGTGCACAGCCATCTTAGGATGGTGAAACTCAGCCAAACATGTCGACCACCAGAGCTTTCAGTGTTGATGTATGTATGTATCTATTTATTTATACCCAATTTCATTATCATATTTTTTTGCGGAATATAATGTTGAAACGATTGAATCGATGAAAAGGGTGAATCCATTTGTGTTTCTATAGACATCTTCTAAAATGTATTACCAATATGTAACTTGTTTGTATATTTTTAAAAGATATATACAGTGCCTTGCAAAAGTATTCGGCCCCTTGAACTTTGACCTTTTGCCACATTTCAGGCTTCAAAACATAAAGATATAAATCTGTAATTTTTTGTAAAGGATCAACAACAAGTGGGACACAATCATGAAGTGGAACGAAATTTATTGGATATTTCAAACTTTGTTAACAAATAAAAAACTGAAAAATTGGGCATGCAAAATTATTCAGCCCTTTACTTTCAGTGCAGCAAACTCTGTCCAGAAGTTCAGTGAGGATCTCTGAATGATTCAATGTTGACCTAAATGACTAATGATGATAAATAGAATCCACCTGTGTGTAATCAAGTCTCGGTATAAATGCACATGCACTGTGATAGTCTCAGAGGTCCATTTAAAGCACAGAGAGCATCATGAAGAACAAGGAACACACCAGGCAGGTCCAAGATACTGTTGTGGAGAAGTTTAAAGCTGGATTTGGATACAAAAAGATTTCCCAAGCTTTAAACATCCCAAGGAGCATTGTGCAAGCGATAATATTGAAATGGAAGGAGTATCAGACCACTGCAAATCTACGAAGACCTGGCCGTCCCTCTAAACTTTCAGCTCATAAAAGGAGAAGACTGATCAGAGATGCAGCCAAGAGGCCCATGATCACTCTGGATGCACTGCAGAGATCTACAGCTGAGGTGGGAGACTCTGGCCATAGGACAACAATCAGTCGTATACTGCAGTGGTCCTCAACTCTGGTCCTCAGGGCCCACTAACAGGCCAGATTTTAAGTATTACCTTGGGGAGATGCAGACTAGAGTACTGCAATCACTGAGCAGCAAATTATATCACCTGGGATGTATTTCAGTTATCTTGCAAACCTGGCCTGTTAGTGGGCCCTGTAGGCCAGGGTTGAGGACTACTGGTATACTGCACAAATCTGGCCTTTATGAAAGAGTGGCAAGAAGAAAGCCATTTCTTAAAGATATCCATAAAAAGTGTCGTTTAAAGTTTGCCACAAGCCACCTGGGAGACACACCAAACATGTGGAAGAAGGTGCTCTGGTCAGATGAAACCAAAATCAAACTTTTTGGCAACAATGCAAAACGTTATGTTTGGCGTAAAAGCAACACAGCTCATCACCCTGAACACACCATCCCCACTGTCAAACATGGTGGTGGCACCATCATGGTTTGGGCCTGCTTTTCTTCAGCAGGGACAGGGTAGATGGTTAAAATTGATGGGAAGATGGATGGAGCCAAATACAGGACCCTTCTGGAAGAAAACCTGATGGAGTCTGCAAATGACCTGAGACTGGGACGGAGATTTGTCTTCCAACAAAACAATGATCCAAAACATAAAGCAAAATCTACAATGGAATGGTTCACAAATAAACATATCCAGGTGTTAGAATGGCCAAGTCAAAGTCCAGACCTGAATCCAATCGAGAATCTGTGGAAAGAACTGAAAACTGCTGTTCACAAACGCTCGCCATCCAACCTCACTGAGCTCGAGCTGTTTTGCAAGGAGGTATGGGAAAAAATTTCAGTCTCTCGATGTGCAGAACTGATAGAGACATACCCCAAGCGACTTAAGGCCCGTACACACACGCAGATCGTCGTCATACAAACGTCGGCGGACGAAAGATCTGCCGATTGTATGCGTGTTAGTATGGTGCCTCCGACAGATGTCTGCACACAATCTGCGGACAAGAGTCTTTCTTGCAAACATGAAAATTTTTGTCTGCAGACACCAGAACGGACGATTGTTCGCCTGTCAGTACAGAAATCAGCCGACAGACCGCAGATTTGCAAGACTGGGCATGCTCAGAAAATAAAAAACACAGGGAAAGTTAACCATTACATGACATCACTTCTGCAGTCAGCTGAAGTCTGCGGACAAAATTCTTGTGCTGTCCTTGTGCTGTCTTTGCACTTTTCAACAGACACCGACATCCCGGGGAGAAAAGACGAACATTTGTATGACGACGATCTGCGTGTGTGTATGGGGCTTGACAGCTGTAATCGCAGCAAAAGGTGGCGCTACAAAGTATTAGCTTAAGGGGGCTGAATAACTTTGCACGCCCAATTTTTCAGTTTATTTGTTAACAAAGTTTGAAATATCCAATAAATTTCGTTCTACTTCATGATTGTGTCCCACTTGTTGTTGATTCTTCACAAAAAAATTACAGTTTTATATCTTTATGTTTGAAGCCTGAAATGTGGCAAAAGGTCGCAAAGTTAAAGGGGGCCAAATACTTTCGCAAGGCACTGTGTATGTATATATATACACACACACACATACACACACATATACATACACACACACACACACACACACACACACACACATACACACATAGAGAGAGAATGTAACCATACATACAGGAACAGGTTCACATGCAGGAAGTTTCTACAATGGGGAACTGACGTATACTAGCCAGGAAGTGCACCTGTGTGAACCTACACTATAGAACACTCAACTTGTACCCCCCGCTAGCTAACTGAGAGATATACACATCAGAATGTGGGATATTTTGACACACACATCTTACCTTGCAGATAAACACCACGACTTCGAGAGTATAGAGGGAAGGAGCCATGTTTCTCCGAATTGCAAGAGGAACTGTACAACTTCCTGAAATGTGCGCACCTTCTAACAGTGTCGTTTCCGGTTGATTGGACAAACACAATCTGCTAAACACACAATTCATGTCCAACAAACATTGAAAATAATATAACAAACATTTGTGTAGACCAGAAAACATTTTTATTTAAACACATAAGCAAGTTTTTTTGAAGACATTTTAAACATGCCAGCCCACCACCATCAAATGTTTATTTAAAACACAATACACAGCTCAAAAATTTCACATATGACATTTTTGGTGAACAGTATCCAAGCCTCAAGCCACACTAGCTTGAAAGATTTTCTAACATAAACTACTTACAAGCATAGCAATAGTAAATACATACAACATACATGAACAAAGAGCCAATAAGATTAATATACATGTGCAGATTGACAAACCAAAACACAATTAGCAAAAAATAACCAAAAACTTACAGAGGGTCAAGTATTCATTCCCCCAAATACAGCCCTGGGCTATGTGTCATTAGACATGACAGGCAACGCAGCCAAATCCCACCTCCCACCTAAAAATAACAAAGGCCAAAACATTTAACACAAAGCAAATCCCCACTACAATATATTGGACCTTTTGGCAGCCCAAATCTTCCCTGATGTCTGAGTGTTTTTTATAAGATACGTCAGATAACACACACCCAGTAATGGTAACGCCCAGGAGAACAATTAACTGTGTGTGTCCTGGAATCAAACGAACATAAGTGCAAATGCTAATTTGAGTGGGATGTAACAGGGATGAATTGCAAAGCTTTGTAGCATGCGTGGTTTATCGCAAAACACACAAAAAAGTCTAAGTGTTGGAGCATGCCCAGTAGAACAGAAATGGCAAATTGCAAGAGAGAGAGAGCTAAACAGTCTTAACTTTATTGTGGTTGGCCAAACAGTTGCGTATATAGCTTTCTAGAAATACATAGATAGATATTCAGATAGATAGATATTCAGATAGATAGATATTCAGATAGATAGATAGATAGATAGATATGTTATGGTCCCAGCGCTATCGTGGATTCTGCTTATTCCCTTAATGCTGCACCACGAGAACTGGTACTATAAAACAGTTGTGAATATTAAATGGGTGGGGGGTTGTGGTGCGCCTCAAAGGTGTGCAAAAAATAGTTTTAAGGTGCTCGTGTATAAATAAATATTAAATAAATTTCAGATGTATATAAATTATCTATTTCTGTAGTATCTCTGATTATCTTTTGTGGTTCATTTATATGGATATTATATCCA